>NC_064562.1:70129008-70432039 GCF_937001465.1 Orcinus orca
AAAAATTAGTCAACATAGTTAAAATAATCAGTTGAGAAATTTGAAAATATTTGTGTTTTTGTGTGTATAGATATGTTATCTACCCTGTCAGTAAATGGGATGGACTGCATGAATTTGAAGGCTCTCCATAATCCATAAATCAAATATCCAAGCTATTCTAAGTCTTCTCACTGCTTTTTCTCATTAGGAAGCTTGTCTGCACTAAGCTAGGGGCTCTCAAACTATGCTTCTGCTGCACATAGATGTTCTTCTATTAAATTCACATAAAGAGTGTTTTTCTAAATTCACTGAGAAGAAAATAAAAGCTAATATTTTCTAAATTTTACGTTCTGTTATTGTTAACCCCTTGTCATCTGCTATGAGAGGTTGCCAACTAGGTAATGAATGATAGAGTAACAAGTGTTAACAGAAAAACTGTGAGCCTTTTCCGAACTATGGAGAATTTTGTTAAACCAAGTGTGATTTCTACTTGCCTTTATGGAATATAGGCACCTTCTTCTTGTAAAATTGATTTTTATTTTGAATGAGAAAATCCACTATGTCAATATTTCATACTGTGGAGGAAAGAATGCTCAGCTCCATGAACCCTGAGAAGGTTGGCGCTAAGCTGTTTTTTTTTTAATATCTTTATTGGAGTATAATTGCTTTACAATGGTGTGTTAGTTTCTGCTTTATAACAAAATGAATCAGTTATACATATACATATGTTCTCATATCTCTTCCCTCCTGCATCTCCCTCCCTCCCACCAAGTGAGAGAGTGGCATGGACATATATAAGCTTTTAATTTGGTACTTCCTCCGTCTCTTCACTTGACTCATGTTTCCCTGCCTCCAGAATGCTGATTTACATTTTTCTTGTTACCAGTTGAAGTGGAGGACCTCTACCTATTTTTTCTATGGTTGGATCTAACTTAACTGTTCTGCCTCAGGAAAAATGTCAGCGCTTCTCTTCACACTCATTTCTCCAGTAAGGAAAACTCTGAGGGTCAGCTCTGCCTCCACATCTGCTCTTATTTTCTTATTCAACACAGAAGGCATTTTAGTTTGGATGGTCTGGGAACATACTGAGGCAGAGATTTCTATGCAGAAAGTATCTGGGGATACCTCGGGAATAACATCTGTGAGGATGGAGTGAAGAAAGCAGGATTGTAGGGAGGGAAGAAAATCGCAATACAGTCTCAACAATGACATTAGTATATCCCACAGGGATCCCTGGAGTTGGGAAGACCCATCAGAAATGTCTCAAATTGAGGCAGGAGCTGGGGCTTTTTACTTTCACTTCTGATGATCATTAGATGAGTGCTATCCCAAGGGAGGAGTGTGAACTTGGGCAAGGCAGCTCCCTTTCACTTTCCGAGGCAATTCCCTGGTAGGTATTAAATTGTGAGGTGCTAATAGCCAGTATTCCAACGCAGGCATAAATGACTTGTCTCAAAGGCGGGTATATGGTTGATGCACCGAAGTATTCAGTTGATTCTGTTGATTAGAATAAGTCAGGAAATTTTGCTGGTCTTTTATTTGACTAATTGCTACAACATAGCTTTCTGTGTAAAGACAGTACTATTTATTTTTTAAACAACCATTAAAATCTTTTGAGACAGAAAATAGTTCTTTTTAAGTGTTTAATAAACTAGTTTCAACCATGTGTAAGCAAGTATATAGATAAGGATAGAACAAATGTGGACATAGTTTTATGAAATTAATGTTGACGTTTTAAAAGAAATTCCAAAATTCAGGTTGTAGGCAATAACCAATTAACAGTTAATTGAATCATGTGCAAAAAAAGGATGATTTTTTTAATTATAGATTTTTTCTGCTTAAATATTATCTAGATAAACTAAATATTATATTAAAATATATTATGTTTCATTGACTTGATGCATAGGAAATGTAAAATCTAAGAAAAAATTTCAAATATTACAGATAATCTCAATGTTAATTACTGAATTATAAATATAATATTTATATAACAGGAATCATTATTTTCTACATGAGAAATGTTTAATTAGAAGCAAAACTGGGGAAAGCTATGCCAGTGTTATAGTAGGATATATATATCATGAATTTGTTCCTGGGGATTTTATAAACTCTATTATATAAATTAAAATTTATTATAATTTTTATTTAAAATTGTTTCAATTGTACTCTAGTTAGCTAGAATCTACCAGCAGTGTGTCTCTTTTAAGATCTGTTGTTATGAAGTGAGGAAATCTTACGATATTACCACATATTTTTTGAGCATAACTCTGATTTGTACCATATTACTTTTCCTGCTTTCCTATGATGAAGTAAGATTTGTACATCAGAAAGAGAATAGCAGATTCCATCACTTGTAATAAAATAAATCTGGTGTAGATTTGTTACTGAAGTGAGTGTAGACCCTAAGTATCCATGTGTTATTAATTCTTGCATTCATTCACTGATAATATATATTATTTGCCTTCTTATACACATAGCATTTGGTTTCAGCCTGTTGGTTTCTTGAAAGTCTGCTGAACAATTACATGTCTTAGAAAAGTCAGTGGAAATGATGATTAGCAAATTAACTATTAAAGATCTAGAGTTATTACTATCTAGAAAATATAGAAATTTAATAAATTGAATTATATATACTTACATAATTAAGTACCAAATAATTTGTATTGTTTATTAATTTATTTTAATTGGTAAAAAAATGCTCTGTATCTGGAAACACTGAATAGCAAATGAGTGTACTAATTTGTGGTAACATCTCATTCATACCCTTGTCCTAGACAAAAGATACTACAAAGGTAAGCAATTTCAGACAAATGGTAGTAAATTTACAGTTTAAAAATTTCCCCCAAAATCAAACCTACTGATGCCTCAGGATGTTCTTTATAATGGCAAGTTGAAGCTGGAACAGTTCCATATTTTCTAGTCATTTTTGAATCAGTAATCAAGCAATTTACTGCTGGATACCAAAGTATATCTTCTGAGAGTACCGGTTCTACTGAGTCACATTTTAAAACTGGAAAAGCCTGGCTCCTTCTAAGTAAGAAATGCATTTGTGTGATACATTTACAATATTTTGGCACTGGCATTTATGGGATTTAGGAAATTTTATATTCTCATACTATTTATACAGGTAACAGATTTATTCATCCTCTTCTTTTTCTTTTTCTGTGTAACATCAACTTAGGTGATACCATACATTTAAGTGCATTTTAAATTATACAGCACTCATTACTCTAGCTTTAAGGAAAGGAAAAACAGGCAATATATGTTTTAAAAAATCAGATCATAATAGGGTATCTTTTACGTTTTAGAAGACATTAAGAGCTATTCACCTGCCACAAATGTCATCTACAAGTACTCTATTTAACACAAGTGTACTCTGCAGTGGGAAAATTTGCACATTCATGAGTTATACACAAATCTCCTATGAAATGTTGAGACTGCCTGTCTCATCTTCCAGAAAAGGCTTCAACTAGTTTACTCTCCTTGTCACCACCAGGTCTGGAATAGCAAATGGAAATCAAGTTTTTTCAAGGGACTATTACCATAAAACAATTGATAGAAATTTCAATGAATAAAAAGGACCATTGGTTAAGAAAATATAGTGGATAAGAAAATACTATATTTTATTCCAAATATTATATATGCTTCATAAAAATATTCATGAACACATAGGCAAATTAAGAGATGTTAAAAATTACTTATAGATATGCTTAGTGAATTTATTTTAGTCAAATGTCAAATTAGTCAAATTTATTAGTCAAACTTAGTCAAATTTATTTTAGCCAAACTTTAACCATAAAAAGAACAAAACACCCTCACAAGCTGGAAAACATTGTAAATTACAAAAAAAAAATTATGTGATATCCATATTTGACTAACTTTAATCATAGGTTTGGCTTCAAAATACTTTTAGCATTAACTTGAACAAGATTTAGATGCTTTACACAGGTGTAATAAAAGATGACAGTTTAATTAAATATTGGAGATGTGCCAAAGCTCATCACAGGGTTCAGCAGGTGCTTCCATTCCAAGTATGATATCTCAGTTGTAGGTAAGTTCACAAACTAATTAGGATCATGCTGGATGATTGGTTATTAACTTACTTGAATAATTTAGTATTCAGTGTTTAGCAAAATTAGCATGTGATCACTGGAGTAGCATGCAAATATTTATTAGTAAAGTTAGTATTAACCAACATAAGCACTGTGTTTATTTGTTTCTTTCAGAATTTTACTGAAATGAGCAGAAGTAGAACATAGGGGAAACAAAGATGCAAAAACCTATCTCATAAGAAGCAACCCAAAGTTAAACTAAGAGACCATGATATTCTAACCTTCTAATGATGTGGCTAAAGGGTTCATATGTCATGTAATTAGCTTTGTCTGAATATGGTTAATTCCTTGGTGACTTTTTGATAGATGGGATAATCTGGATTATAATCATGCTTATACTAGAGTCTCAGAATTTTAGGAACTTCTGTAATTCCCTAGTAGTCACTGACTTGCATTGACTGGATCAGATTCTAACCTCTGTTAATATTTTCTTTTTCATCTGCTTCTACAGTCCCAAGTTTCCACTGGACTAAGATCTCCTTGAGGACCACTGTCTTTTATGTTTATGTCTATCACTAGAAACTAGAAGCAGAATAATTATAGAAAAAACATTAAATATTTAAGGAAAATTAATAACAGATTGCACACATCAGTTACAGATTACATACTTCAATTGATAATTTTATTTATATTATTGTAAGTTATAATTAATAATAGATTATATAAATGGAATTTTAAGTACATTAATTTCTTTTTTGTGTCTAGCTCAGTTGCCTGAAGGGCTTCCAGACACATCTTTATTCCTTACACAGACTCTCTTGTATATTCTATATTTCTGTGGACTTTCAGGGAATCCCATACACAAACACATACACTAAACACTGATTATATTTTCTATAATATTTTTCTCTTTATTCTGAAGTACAGTCAAGTCTCATTTCTGTGGACCCAACCCACATTCATATTCATAATAATCTATATTAATACAGCATGTTAAAAGAATCATAAAAAGAAAGAGTAAATCACACAAAAGTCATTTATATTTACTGTTTAGGCTCTCTCCAAAGGCATGCGTATTTCATAAGGAAACTGTAACCACACCAGATACCAGAGAGAGAATTATAATTCTGCTTGATCATGTGTTACTTGACAAATATGCCAGTTATGGGTCCCAAAATGTGAAATGCCTTCAAGACAATGTGAGAGAAATAACAGTTTGGAATAATGTGTGCTTAGTTTCTATTTGTCCACCTCTGAGTACACTATTAATTCTGTGGTTAAAGGGCTATTACAAAAAAAAAAACAGGATGAAGTAATATTCCGCAGGTGTAAGACATTATGTTCACACGAGAAGCATCAGGGAGCCAACTGGGTTTGTCTTACTCTAGCCAAATCAGTCTCTTATCCAATAACACAAGATGATTTAGATACAGAGAAAAAGAGTGCACAGTATTGCAAGTTACTCACTCCTAAGGCAGGGATACAGATGAACTGTTTGGTCTCCGGTCTGTCTCTCTTTTGCTCAGTGTGTGTGTGTGTGTGTGTGTGTGTGTGTGTGTGTGTGTGTGTATGGAAATTATCTCTCTGTCTATCCAGGTATATTTATATGTATGTACATCAAGGAAATATACATAGATAGAGATATCTCTATATTTCTATATGCCTTCTTCAAAAGTTGAGATGTCCTAAAAAGATGGATGCAACCTTTTTCTTTTCTTTTACTATTAAGGAAAAATGTGTATTGTTCTCCAAGCACAAGCAGTGAATAAGAATTATAGCATGCTCATTAATATCGTTGAGCATTGTAAATGGTGGCTAAATCTATGTAATTGGTGTCAGGTTGTTTCATTAATTTATTCAACAAATATTCAGAGTTTAAGCTCCGTCCAAGATAGATAGTACTGTGTGGTATGTGAGCTTCAGCTAATTGTGTCTCAGACTCCTCTCATTCATAAAGAAGACAGAAATAATAGTCCAACTTAACCACGTTGTTAGTGGGATAGAATGAGCTAATACAAATAAGGTTCTTAGAAAATGTCTGCCACTTAGTAAATGCTGAGTTTGTGTTAAATAGCTACCAAGCTAAAAAATTTCTTTTGTGATTAAAGAGATGAGGTCTGAATAAATCCTCTTACATGAAACTCTGGCATTCTGTCCAAACTAGATTAGTTTATTAGATACTATTTGAGAGGGAAAAGGTATTTACCAGGGGCTAGGATATTTTTATATAAAAAATTATTACTTTGATGGGTGTCGACCTTTATCTTTGTCAAGGAGGCATGCTTTGCAGTAGAAAAAATAAGCATGAGAATTTTGAAGATATCTGCTTTGCCAATCAAATATATATATATATATATATATATATATATATATATATATATAAAACTTTTCTATTGTCGGTAGCTTCTTTATAGCTCAGATCTAGAAAATGTGCCACCCACCTTTGACGTCACCTCACTGGTGACATTGCTGTTTATAAACTAGAGGATCTGTGAGAAATTGTTGACTACCAGTGTACAGTTTGCCTCAGTTACAGAGGAGAAAATATAATGGACACAAATGCTATTTCCAGTTTCCCAATGGGTATTTTCATCCTTGATAAGAAGTAAGAGACTTGAGCATTTATTTTATTTTTTATTTTCTTTTAGTTTTTTGGTTACTTTTTAAGATTCAACTTTTATATTGGGTTATAGTTGATTTACAAATGTATTAGTTTCAGGTGTACAGCAGTGATTCAGTTATACATATACATATATCCACTGTTTTTCAGATTGTTTTCCCATATATGGTATTACAGAATATTGAGTAGAGTTCCCTGTGCTATTCAGTAGGTCCTTGTTTGTTATCTATTTTATATATATAGTAGTGTGTAAATATTAATCCCAAGCTACTAATTTATTCCCCCCCAGCTTTCCCTTTTGATAATAAGTTTGTTTTCAAAATCTGTGAGTCTGTTTTGTGAATAAGTTCATTTGTATTATCTGTTTATATTCCACATATAAGCAATATCATATATTTCTTTCTCCGTCTGATTTACCTCACTTAATATGATGATCTTTAGGTCCATCCATGTTGCTACAAATGGCATTGTTTCTTTCTTTTTTACGGCTGAGTAATATTCCATCATATATATGTACCACATCTTTATCCATTCCTCTGTCAATGGACATTTAGGTTGTTTCCATGTCCTGGCTATTGTAAATAGTGCTGCAGTGAACATTGGGGTGCATGTATCTTTTTGAATTAGGGTTTTCACTGGATATGTGCCTGGGAGTGGGATTGCTGGATCATATGGTAGCTCTATTTTTAGTTTTTTAAGTTTAGTTTTTTTTTTTTTTTTTTTTTTTTACTGTTCTTCATAGTGGCTCTACCAATTTACATTCCCACCAACAGTATAGAAGGGTTCCCTTTTCTCTACACCCTCTCCAGCATTAATTTTTCATAGACTTTTTGATGACAGCCATTCTGACTGGTGTGAGGTGATACCGCATTGTATTTTTGATTTGCATTTCTCTGATAATTAGTGATGTTGAGCATCTTTTCATGTGCTTTTTGGCCATCTGTATGTCTTCTTTGGAGAAATGTCTATTTAGACCTTCCACCCAATTTTTGATTGGGTTGTTTGTTTGTTTTGACATAGAGCTGCATGAGCTGTTTGTATATTTTGGAGATTAATCCCTTGTTGCTTGCTTCATTTGCAAATACTTTCTCCCATTCTGTGGGTTGTCTTTTCATTTGGTTTATGGTTTCCTTTGCTGTGCAAAAGCTTTTAAGCTTAATTAGGTCCCATTTGTTTACATTTGTTTTTATTTTCATTACTCTAGGAGGTGGATCCAAAAAGATCTGCAATTTAGTCAGAGAATGTTCTGCCTATGTTTTCCTCTAAGAGTTTTATGGTATCTGGCCTTACATTTAGGTCTCTAATCCATTTTGAGTTTATTTTTGTTTATGGTGTTAGGGAGTGTTCTAATTTCATTCTTTTACATGTAGCTGTCTAGTTTTCCCAGCACCACTTATTGAAGAGACTGTCTTTACTCCATTGTATATTTTTGCATCCTTTTTCATAGACTAGGTGACCATAGATGCTTGGGTTTATCTCTGGACTTTCTATGCTGTTCCACTGATCTATATTTCTGTTTATGTGCTAGTACCATATTGTTTTGATGACTGTAGCTTTGTAGGATAGTCTGAAGTCAGGAAGCCTAATTCCTCCAGCTCCTTTCTTCTTTCCCAAGATTGCTTTGGCTATTCAGGTCTTCTGTGTTTCCACACAAATTGTAAATTTTTTTATTCTAATTCTGTGAAAAAAGCCATTGACAATTTGATAGGGATTTCATTGAATCTGTAGATTGCTTTGGTTAGTATAATCATTTTGACAGTATTGCTTCATCCAATCCAAGAACATGTTATTGCTCTCCGTATTTTGTGTCATCTATGATTTCTTTCATCGGTATCCTATAGTTTTCTGAGTAGTTCTCTTGCCTCCTTGGGTAGGTTTATTGCTAGGAATTTTATAATTTTTGATGTGATGGTAAATGGGATTGTTTCCTTAATTCCTCTTTCTGATCTTTCATTGTTAGTGTATAGAAATGCTAGAGATTTCTGTGTATTAATTTTGTATCCTGCAACTTTACCAAATTCAATGATGAGCTCTAGTAGTTTTCTGGTAGCATCTTTAGGATTTTCTATGCATAGTATCATGTTGTCTGCAGTGACAGTTTTACTTCTTCTTTTCCAATTTGGATTCCTTTTATTTCTTTTTCTTCTCTGATTGTCATTGCTATGATTTCCAAAACTATGTTGAATAAAAGTGGCAAGAGTGGACATCCTTGTCTTGTTCCTGATCTTAGAGGAAATGCTTTCAGGTTTTCACCATTGAGAATGATGTTAGCTATGGATTTGTCATATATGGCCTTTATTATGTTGAGGTATGTTCCCTCTATGCCCACTTTATGGAGAGTTATCATAAATATATGTTGAATTTTCTCCAAAGCTTTTTCTGGACCCATTGAAATGATCATATGGTTTTTATCCTTCATTTTGTTTTGTTAATGTGGTTATCACAATGTGTTATCACATTTATTGATTTGCATATATTGAAGAAACCTTGCATCCCCAGGATAAATCCCACTTGGTCATGGTGTATGATCCTCTTAATGTGTGATTGGTTTTGGTTTGCTGTTGTTTATTTGAGGGGTTTTTGGCTATATTCATCATTGATATTTGCCTGTAATTTTCTTTTTTTGTGATATCTTTGTCTGATTTTTATATCAGGGTGATGGTGGTCTTGTAGAATGAGCTCGGGAGAGTTCCTTCCTCTGCAATTTTTTGGAAGAATCTCAGAAGGATAGGTGTCAACTCTTCTCTAAATGTTGGATAGAATTCACATGTGAAGCCATCTGGTCCTGGACTTTCGTTTGTTGGAGGTTTTTAATCACAGTTTTAATTTCAGTACTTGTGATTGGTCTGTTCATATTTTCTATTTCTTCCAGGTTCAGTCTTGGAAGGTTATACCTTTCTAAGAATTTGTCCATTTCTTCCAGGTTGTCCATTTTATTGGCATAGCGTTGCTTGTAGTAGTCTCTTAGGATGCTTTGTATTTCTGCGGTTTCTGTTGTAACTTCTCCTTTTTCATTTCTAATTTTATTGATTTGAGTTCTCTCCCTCTTTTTCTTGATGAGTCAGGCTAATGGTTTATCAATTTTGTTTATCTTCTCAAAGAACCAGCTTTTAGTTTCATTGATATTTGCTATTGTTTTCTTCATCTCTATTTCATTTATTTCTGCTCTGATCTTGATGATTTCTTTCCTTATGCTAACTTTGAGTTTTGTTTGTTCTTCTTTCTCTGATTGCTTTAGGTGTAAAGTTAGGTTGTTTATTTGAGACTTTTCTTGTCTCCTGAGGTAAGATTGTGTTGCTATAAACCTCCCTCTTAGAACTGCTTTCGCTGCATCCCATAGGTTTTGGATTGTCATGTTTTATTATCATTTGTCTCTAGGTATTTTTTGATTTCCTCTTTGATATCTTCAGTGACCCATTGGTTGTTCAGTAACATATTGTTTAGTCTCCTATATTTGTGCTTTTTCCAGTTCTTTTTCCTCTAATTGATTTCTTACCACAACACTATGAGATTAGAAAAGATGCTTGATATGATTTCAGTTTTCTTAAATTTACCAAGGCTTGATTTGTGAGGCAAGATGTGATGTATCCTGGAGAATGTTCTGTGTGCACTTGAGAAGAAACTGTATGCTGCTGCTTTCAGATGGAATATCCTATGAATATCAATTAAATTTATCTGGTCTAATGTGTCATTTAAGGGTTGTGTTTCCTTATTAATTTTGTGTGTGGATGATCTGTCCATTGGTGGAATTGTCCCCCACTAATATTGTGTTACTGTTGATTTCCCCTTTTATGGCTGTTAGAATTTGCCTTAGGTATTGGATTGGCCAAAATGTTCATTTGGGGTTTTCCATAACATTTTACGGAAAACCCTGAACGAACTTTTTGGATAATTCAATATTAAGGTACTCCTATGTTGGGTGCAAATATATTTATAATTGTTATATACTCTTCACGGATTGATATTTTACTCATTAGGTAGTGTCCTTTGTTTTTTGTCACATTGTTTTATTTTAAAGTCTATTTTTTCTGATATGAATATTGTTACTCCAGCTTTCTTTTGATTTCCATTTGCATGGAATATCTTTTTCTATCCCCTCGCTTTCAGTCTGTATGTGTCCCTAGGTCTGAAGTGGGTCTCCCATAGACAGCATATATACGGGTCTTGTTTTTGTATCCATTCAGCCAGTCTATGTCTTATGCTTGGAGTGCTTAATCCATTTACATTTAAGGTAGTATCAATATGTATGTTACAATTGCCATTTTCTTAATTGTTTTGGGTTTATTTTTGTAGGTCTTTTTCTTCCCTTCCTCTTTTGTTCTCTTCTCATGTGGTTTGATGACCATGTTTAGTGCTGTGTTTGGGTTGCTTTTTCTTTTTTTGTGTGTGTACCTTGTAGATTTTTGGTTTGCATTTCCCGTGAGGTTTTGAGATTTTGATGTAGCAGTATGTACATACTGCTATATCAAAACCTCATATATGTGTGTGTGTGTGTGTGTGTGTGTGTGTGTGTGTATGTATATATATATATTTTATATATATATATATATATATATGTATATATGGTTGTTTTACGTTGCTGGTCTCAATTTAAAATACAGTTCCTCTTTCCTGCATGTGTACTCTCCTCTTCTCATGGTTGCTTGTTTTTTTTTTTTTTTTTTAACATCTTTATTGGAGTATAATTGCTTTACAATGGTGTGTTAGTTTCTGCTTTATAACAAAGTGAATCAGTTATACATATACATATGTTCCCATATCTCTTCCCTCTTGCATCTCCCTCCCTCCCACCCTCTCTATCCCACCCCTCTAGGTGGTCACAAAGCACCAAGCTGATCTCCCTGTGCCATGTGGCTGCTTCCCACTAGCTATCTATTTTATGTTTGGTAGTGTATATATGTCCATGCCACTCTCTCACTTTGTCACAGCTTACCCTTCCCCCTCCCCATATCATCAAGTCCATTCTCTAGTAGGTCTGTGTCTTTATTCCCTTCTTACCCCTAGGTTCTTCATGGCCTCTTTTTTTTTAGATTCCATATATATGTGTTAGCATACGGTATTTGTTTTTCTCTTTCTGACTTACTTCACTCTGTATGACAGACTCTAGGTCCATCCACCTCACTACAAATAACTCAATTTCGTTTCTATTTATGGCTGAGTAATATTCCATTGTATATATGTACCACATCTTGTTTTGATATCATATTTTTCTATGGATGATTTCCTACTTTTACTGTATGTTTGCCTTTACCAGTGAGCTTTCCCATTTGTGATTTTCTTGTTTCTAGTTGTGGCCTCTTTTTTTTCCTTTGCCTAGAGAAGTTCCTTTAGTATTCATTGTAAAGCTGGTTTGATGGTGCTAAATTCTCTTAGCTTTTGCTTGTCTGTAAAGCTTTTCATTTCTCTGTCAAATATGAATGAGAGCTGTGCTGGGTAGAGTATTCTTATTTGCAGTTTTTTTCCCATTCATCACTTTAAATATATTGTGCCACTCCCTTCTGGCCTGCAGAGTTTCTGCTGAAAAATCAGCTGATATCCTTATGGGGATTCCCTTGTATGGTATTTGTTGCTTTTGATAATTTTTCTTTGTATTTAATTTTTGTTAGTTTGATTAATATGTGTCTTAGTGTTTTCCTCCTTGTATTTATCCTGTATGGGACTCTCTGTGCTTCATGGACTTGGGTGACTATTTCCTTCCCCATATTACAGAATTTTTCAACTATAATCTCTTCAAATATTTTTTCAGTCCCTTTTTTTCTTCTTCTGGAACCCCTATAATGTGAATATTGCTGTGTTTAATGTTGTCCCGGAGGTCTCTGAGACTGTCTTCATTTCTTTTCATTCTTTTTACTTTATTCTATTCTGTGGTAGTGATTTCCACTACTCTGTCTTCCAGCTCACTTATTCGTTCTTCTACCTCAGTTATTCTGCTATTGATTCCTTCTAGTGTATTCTTCATTTCAGTTATTGTGTTGTTCATCTCTGTTTATTTGTTCTTTAAATCTTCTAACTCCTTGTTAAACATTTCTTGTACCTTCTTGATCTGTGCCTCTTTTCTTTTTCTGAGATTTTGGATCATCTGTATTATCATTACTCTGAATTCTTTTTCTGGTAGATTTGCCTCTCTTCTCTTCATTTAGTTGTTCTTGTGGGTTTTTATCTTGTTCCTTCTGTTGCAACATATTTCTCTGTCATCTCATTTTGTCTAACTTACCGTTTGTGCTCTCCTTTCCTCAGGCTGCAGAACTGTAGTTCCTATTCTGGTGGGTGAGGTTGTTACCGGGACTTGTGCACACTTCCTGGTGGAAGGGACTGGGGCCTGCCCTCTAATTGGTGGAGCTGGGTCTTGTCCCTCTGGTGGGCTGGCCATGTTGTGGGATATGTTTGGGGCTGACTGTGAGCTTAGTATGACTTTAGGCAGCCTATCTGCTGATGGTTGGGGCTCTGTTCCTGTCTTGCTGGTTGTTTGGCCTGAGACATTCCAGCACTGGAGCCTGCAGGCACTTGGGTGTGGCTGGGTCTTGGTGCCAAAATGGGGACCTCTGGGAGAGCTGATGACAATTAATATTCCCTGAGGCCTCCGCTACCTGTGTCCATGCCCCCATGGTGAGCTATAGCCAAGCCCCACCTCCCCAGGAGACACTCCAAGAACCCTTGGTAGTTCTAGCCCAGGCTCCTATGGAAGTACTGCTTTGTGCTGGGTCCCAGTGCACGTGAGACCTTGTGTGCACCCTCAGTGAGTGGCATCTGTTTCCTCTAGCCCTGTGGAGCTCTTGCACTCAAGCCTCACTGGCCATCAATGCTAACTGCTCTGGGGGTTCTTCCTCCTGATGCCAGACCCTCATACTGTCTTGGAGGGATATTTGTATGTAGGAACGTCCCTGTGTAGCCTGCGTGGGTGTGATTTTTTATTTTCTTTTTTTGGTGCGAGGGCTGTATTTGGTATGGTTGTCTGCCACCTCTTTCCTCTGTGTATGCTGGCAGATATGCCCTTATTAGGGGGATTGGCTGGTCTTGTGGTGACTAGAACCTGCCCTGGATATTGAGCAGGGCCTGCCCTTTGCTCTGTGGTTGTCACTGCCCTTTCAGGGGCAGGGTCTGCTCTTTTGCTGTTGGAGTAGAGGTCCCAAAATCTGTTTCTTAGCTATATTTCTGACCTGTGGTATGAGGTATGCAGAATTGGAGCACTCCCACTGTGAGAGAAGCCTCTGAGTATTCCTCCTCTAGAGCTGTTCACCTGTGAGCATGCTCTGTTGTGTTGCCTTTCATCCACTGTGGGTGAGCTCACAAGTTACTCTGTTGTTGGCACTGCTCTCAGCCCCACCTTAACCATCAGTATGCCAGCAGTTGGCCCTGGTGTCACTCAGGCATTGTTTTCACCAGGCCACCAGCATAGATCCACTGAAGTCAGGTGCCAGGATTGCAGTGATCATGGATCTGAAGCCCCTGTGGGTGCTACGGAGGCAGCTCTGACCTGGCCCAACCCCCATGTGTATGTGCTTACAAAGTCTACAGCTGCTAAAGCTAGACCTATTTCAGTTGCAGGAGCACTCATCTATTCAGATGTTCCACAGGTGCTGAGTTTACGAGCCAGTCACGGGGGTTTAATCCATGGTTTGTACAGTGGCAAGGAGAGTTTTCAGCTATTCTTCCTTATTTGCACTGCTCCTGGGGCTCACCTTTGGTTTCAGCCCCACCTCTGCATGTGGGCCACACACAGGCACCACTCCCCACCCAGGCAAGAGGGGGCAGAGGTGGTGACTGACTGGGGCATATGTGCTCACTCAGGTGGGAGGGGGAGGAGGCAGCAATTGCCTGGGGCTTGCTAGCATGCTCCAGTGGGAGCCCCTCCTAGTGCCTGTGGAGGCAGGGGCTGGCGTGTGGGGAGAGAAGCTGTAATGGTGGCCCTACCCTTTGCGTGTCACTCAACAATGGCACTTCGCTTCTGTGGTGGTCTGGGATTCCTCCAGGAGTATTCCTGATTGCAGTGCTCCTCACTCCTGTCCCCTTAGACTCTCTCCACAAAGCCAACAGCAGTCCTCTTCCCAGGTCTGCTCTCCAAATCCCATGTTCCAGCACCCAGCCCCCATCTGCACCAGTGGACACCTGTCTCAGGCTTAGGAGCACAGGGCTGTGGCATGGACCATCTGTGAGGTCTCACTCTGTCCTGTCTGGCACAGACAGGTTACTGCACTCTCCTCCAATAGCTCCTGAAGCCTCCCTTCTGTCCCAACTGATCTCACTGCTGGTGAGGGGGCATTCCTGGGTATGGGGACCTCTCTTCTCCTTCAGCTCCCCGCAGGGACTCAGGTACCATCCCGCTCACGTCCTCCTTTATTTCCTTTTCTCTCTTCGTCCTACCTGGTTATGTGGGGATCTTTTCTTGTCCTTTTATGTGTCCGAGGTCTTCTGCTAGTGTTCAGCAGGTGCTGTGTGAGAACTATTTCATTGTAGATGTATTCTTGTTGCCCCTGTGGGAAGAGGTGAACCCACATCCTCCTACTCTGCCATCTTGACCCCATTCTCTTCATCTTTTATAATTTACTCCAGTAGTTGTGGAGTGACAACCAGGATTATCATTTTTCTATCTTTATGTAGACAGCCCTTCTATTGAATTAAAAAGAAAAAGAAGAATGAAATATTCTAAATATTTTATAGTTATTTCAATATTCCAAACTACTTAAGGAAAGTTGGAAATACAAAAATTTCTGTTATTGTTCAACTGTAGGAAAGAAAGTTGGAATATTAGTCTAAGTTTTCTGGGTTCATTTAAAAATAAAAAAACTAAATACTTTCTTTTTATGAAAAGTGTCAACACAAATTCCAAATTTAAAATGGTTGTGTTATTGAAGAGTTTGGATTGGATACTAGAACAAGGTTTTGTTTCCTATTTCATCATTAAATCTATTTCATCCAATGAATTTGATAAATTATTAATTACAGATGTTTTCTGAGCACATGCAGCTCCATTCTTCATTGTACAAATTGAAGAACATAAGCTGAAAGAAATGTATTGAAAATTTAAGAGAATTTTACTAGAGGAAGAAGATAACAGTTTTTATCTTTAGCCTAAAAAGATTGTTTAGGGAATATGCCTCAATGTAGCTTTTAAAGCAATTTTATTACATAATGTGCTAAATAAGTGAACATGTTTTAAACCATGGTCATTCTTCTTTAGGAGGAAAATAAAAGCCTCATTTACAATTTAATTCTAATCCATTTGACTTGACAAGCTAAATGTGAGAATGTAAATAGAAAAATTGAAGGGAAGAGGAAAAATCTCTTCAGAAACAGGCTATTTTTCCTGCCACTCTGTTAATATGTCAGGAGAAGGGTCTGAGCAACTTGGGAGTTAGAATGATTTATGGTGACTCATTCATTTTAATTATCCTTCTAAAGTTTTAAACACCACGCAAACTCTTTTGGTTTTTCTCCCTTGGTTAATGTACCTCTTCTAAGAACATCGTACTGTAATTAAGTGATCAAATTCAAACTGCTACAATAGAAAAAGCTATAAACCTCTTTTAGATTTCAGGAAGTACAAAATCATCTCATTTCCTCTGACACCATAACTTTTACTGTTTGATTCATGCTTCTTCAAACTTTCTACCTAGTTTCTAAAACTGACCTTAGATAATGCTGAAGAAACAAGATTCCAGAAGAATGGCGTTTCGCCATGGAACCGAGGACTATAAAGAAAAACAAAAAATAAACAAAAGAGCTCATTTATTTTAACACTATAGAAGTTCTCAAATTCAATTTTATTGCTTAGGATGAGCATATGAACCACAAAAAGTAGGCATTTATTTTTAGAAATTATCCACTGTTAGATCTAATGATGCTTTTATATACTTCAAAATAACTTACTCCCCCAAGCAGTCATGCTGAATAGAAAAACACACTATCATCAGAAACGTTTACCTCTTCGACTGAGCTTCCCACGTGTGTACTTGTGTTCCCCAAACTACAAGTAAAAACAATTTTATAAAAATAATTCTGTGTCCTACACTACTCTAGTTTCTCTTAGGTATAAATATTAAATTTCCCCAGTGCCTGTCACATTCCAGATTTTATTCCAAAAGAGTGCACAAACTAAGAAAAATGTCCACTTTTTTAATAATTGCATTTTTTATTATCTTACATGAGCATAATACTTTGCAAAAACTAGAGGCCTGCTTAGACCTGTATTAAAAGCTTTGCTAATAGTAGCATTATACATATTGTTAGTATCAACTGCTTAAATTTAGACAGACATTTTAAAATGTAATTCCTATTAAGGTTGAGAGTCTTAAAAAAGGAAGAAGCCTCTTAAATTGTTTGGAAATTCTATTTCTGAATTTGTAAGCGTTGAATGAAAGATCCTTTCCCAAGATAGGCTCAGAGTCCAGGAAAGTAACACTAATTTAACTAACACTATCCAAAGTGAAGAAGAGCAGAAAAAGGCCTTCAAAGACAGAGGCTAGGGCTTCCCTGGTGTCGAAGTGGTTGAGAGTCCGCCTGCCGATGCAGGGGACACGGGTTCGTGCCCCTGTCATGGAAGATCCCACATGCCGCGGAGCGGCTGGGCACGTAAGCCATGGCCGCTGAGCCTGCGCGTCCGGAGCCTGTGCTCCGCAACGGGAGAGTCCACAACAGTGAGAGGCCTGCGTACCGCAAAAAAAGACAGGCTAAAATCCCTCAGGGGACAAGAAGCCATTGAGAAGATGAAAAATTAAAACTGCATCTCAAACATCCATTTGACTTTCAGATACTGTGCATTGAAATGTGCCACTGCAAACCTCAAGGGATGTTTATGTGGGCTATGTTATGGCAAAGTGGTCTTAGTATGACTGACAACATGGCAGGTGATTAAAAAGAAAAGTAGTAATGACTCTACATTACAAGCATTATTAAAGAGACTCATATTTGGTTAATTTACACATCTTATTTCCAGGCTTTGCCTTGTCCATAATGGCTCCAATATGCTGTGCTCAACCAAGGACTACTTTTCTCACTCCTCCTTACCCATAGTTTGTGAAACCACTTGAATATTTCATATTCAATGGAATTTGAACTGAATGGATATTTGCCACTCTGGAGCCAACGATTTGAGTTATTTTCAAGCCTCTTTTTTTTTCCACCTTAAACTCACCTGTGTTGGTGTTGGGAATCCCAGGCGTGTATCCTACAATAAAACTAAAAATGGATACTTATATAGTCTGTGAGTATCATGACACTGGGAAAATTATTTATTACTACAACAAAGTGACTACAGATAATAACATGACTTCCATGTAGCATAACTGGAGCATGAAGATCTGCTGCTTGATCTGACATAAGTTCTGACTTTCAAGTCTTATGACAACTTTATTTCTCACTTTAATTAATAAAATTGCAACCTGTTTTTTTCCTTCAGTCTCCACTGTTTAGTTATCATAAGACAGTCCCTCAGGGACTGATTATCCCTGAAAATGGAAAGAAAGGCATCCCTGAGCTTCCAAAGCAGACAGCCAGATGCAGCCAGCCTTCCCTTTGATCATTTTATTATAATTTACATCTTCATTCATTCTAATGATTTCTAAAATGAGGGTATAAATGTATTTGTTTCCAAATAAACTTTTTAATAACACCAGTTGAACAACTTCTGCTTTTCTTATAAAATGTTACTGTTTTATTTGAAATCAAATGTTAAGTTATATTGAGTGCATATTGATCAGAAGGAAATTTTTCATACTGGTCTATAGAAATATAAGAGATTGTTTATAAATATATTAAGTTGAATTTTATCAAAGTTTTTTAATATATGTGTAGAATCTGGCATCTGGGTTTTATTAAACCCCTAAAAATGTTCAAGCACAATCCCTGGAACCTGTGTATTGTTATTTTACATGGCAAAGAGTCAAAGGGTCTTTGCAGAAGACCTCAGACCTCCCAAAAGGCAAGGAACCCCCCACGTACCTGGTTAGGGCAAAAGAAAAAACTAAACAGAGACAAAAGGATAGGGACGGGTCCTGCACCAGCGGGAGAGAGCTGTGAAGGAGGAAAAGTGTCCACACACTAGGAAGCCCCTTCGCGGGTGGAGACTTCGGGAGGCGGAGTGGGGGAGCTTGGGGGCCGCGGAGGAGAGCACAGCAACAGGGGTGCGGAGGGCAAAGCGGAGAGATTCCAGCGCAGAGGATCGGGCCGACCGGCACTCACCAGCCGAGAGGCTTGTCTGCTCGCCCGCCGGGGCGGGCGGGACTGGGAGCTGAGGCTCCGGCTTTTGTCGGAGCGCCGGGAGAGGACTGAGGTTGGCGGCGTGAACACAGCCTGCAGGGCGTTAGTGCACCGCGGCTAGCCGGGAGAGAGTCCGGGGAAAAGTCTGGACCTGCCGAAGAGGCAAGAGACTTTTACGTCCCTCTTTGTTTCCTGGTGCACGAGGAGAGGGGATTAAGAACGCTGCTTGAGAGAGCTCCAGGGACGGGCGCGAGCCGTGGCTAAAAGTGCGGAGCCCAGAGACGGACATGAGACGCTAAGGCCGCTGCTGCCGCCACCAGGAGGCCTGTGTGCGAACACAGGTCACTAGCCACACGCCCTTCCGGGGAGCCTGTGCAGCCCGCCACTGCCAGGGTCCCGGAATCCAGGGACAACTCGCCCGGGAGATCGCACGGCGCGCCTCAGGCTGCAACGTCACGCCGGCCTCTGCCGCTGCAGGCCCGCCCCACACTCCGTGACCCTCCCTACCCCGCGGCCTGAGTGAGCCAGAGCCTCCGAATCAGCGGCTCCTTTAACCCCGTCCTGTCTGAGCAAAGAACAGACGCCCTCCGGCGACCTACACGCACAGGCGGGGCCAAATCCAAAGCTGAGCCCCTGGGAGCTGTGAGAACAAAGAAGAGAAAGGGAAATCTCTCCCAGCAGCCTCAGAAGCAGCGGATTAAAGCTCCACAATCAACTTGATATACCCTGCATCTGTGGAATACCTGAATAGTCAACGAATCATCCCAAATTAAGGAGCCCTGTGGATGAAAGGCTCTTGGTGCTGCAGCCAGGAGTCAGTGCTGTGCCTCTGAGGTGGGAGAGCCAACTTCCGGACACTGGTCCACAAGAGGCCTCCCAGCTGCACATAATATCAAACAGCAAAAATCTCCGAGAGATCTCCATCTCAACGCCCGCACCCAGCTTCACTCAACGACCAGCAAGCTACAGTGCTGGACATCCTATGCCAAACAACTAGCAAGACAGGAACACAACCCCACCCATTAGCAGAGAGGCTGCCCCAAATCATAATAAGTCTACAGACACCCCAAAACACACCACCAGACGTGGACCTGCCCACCAGAAAGACAAGATCCAGCCTCATCCACCAGAACACAGGCACTAGTACCCTCCACCAGGAAGCCTACACAACCCACTGAACCAACCTTAGCCACTGGGGACAGACACAAAAAACAACAGGAACTACGAACCTTCAGCCTGCAAAAAAGGAGACCCCAAACACAGTAAGATAAGCAAAATGAAAAGACAGAAAAACACACAGCAGATGAAGGAGCAAGATAAAAACCCACCAGACCTAACAAATGAAGAGGAAATAGGCAGTCTACCTGAGAAAGAATTCAGAATAATGATAGTAAGGTTGATCCGAAATCTTGGAGATAGAATGGACAATAGAATGGACAAAATGCAAGAATCAGTTAACAAGGACCTAGAAGAACTAAAGATGAAACAGGCAACGATGAACAACACAATAAATGAAATTAAAAGTACTCTAGATGGGATCAATAGCAGAATAACTGAGGCAGAAGAACGGATAAGTGACCTGGAAGATAAAATAGTGGAAATAACTACTGCAGAGCAGAATAAAGAAAAAAGAATGAAAAGAACTGAGGACAGTCTCAGAGACCTCTGGGACAACATTAAACGCACCAACATTTGAATTATAGGGGTTCCAGAAGAAGAAGAGAAAAAGAAAGGGACTGAGAAAATATTTGAAGAGATTATAGTTGAAAACTTCCCTAATATGGGAAAGGAAATAGTTAATCAAGTCCAGGAAGCACAGAGAGTCCCATACAGGATAAATCCAAGGAGAAATACGCCAAGACACATATTAATCAAACTGTCAAAAATTAAATACAAAGAAAACATATTAAAAGCAGCAAGGGAAAAACAACAAATAACACACAAGGGAATCCCCATAAGGTTAACAGCTGATCTTTCAGCAGAAACTCTGCAAGCCAGAAGGGAGTGGCAGGACATATTGAAAGTGTTGAAGGAGAAAAACCTGCAACCAAGATTACTCTACCCAGCAAGGATCTCATTCAGATTTGATGGAGAAATTAAAACCTTTACAGACAAGCAAAAGCTGAGAGAGTTCAGCACCACCAAACCAGCTCTACAACAACTGCTAAAGGAACTTCTCTAGGCAAGAAACACAAAAGAAGGAAAAGACCTACAATAACAAACCCCAAACAATTAAGAAAATGGGAATGGGAACACACATATCGATAATTACCTTAAATGTAAATGGACTAAATGCTCCCACCAAAAGACACAGATTGGCTGAATGGATACAAAAACAAGACCCATATATTTGCTGTCTACAAGAGACCCACTTCAGACCTAGAGACACATACAGACTGAAAGTAAGGGGATGGAAAAAGGTATTTCATGCAAATGGAAACCAAAAGAAAGCTGGAGTAGCAATTCTCATATAAGTTATATATATATATATGTAGTTTGCTTGAGTGCAGTGTTTTTTGTTTTCTGTACTGAATTCATTAGCATGGGTCGGTATAAAATTTAGCATAGGTCAATATGTAATTTGTAAACTAATAAGGTCTTAAAAGTGAGGAATTAAGTCTTTTAAATTTAATTATTTATTGTAAAGAGCAGAATAGCATACATAAACAGGTGCCTAAGGAAAACTTGTATTCTAATATGGAACTCTCATGAACACCTTTTTTTTTTTTCTTCTAACGGTATGATAGTAGGCCATTTGATTATTTTTATGGCTTTAACTTTACAACAATGAAATATTCGTAAATTTTAAAAAGTATTTTTCTTTATTTGATGCGGGTGGGATACTGGAGAAATGAAAGGTCAAACATCTATTGAGGAATCCATACTTGTCTATATATTGTGTACTTTTATTTCAAGAACTGATTTAAAATTCCTAAAAGGATGCTATAATAAGTTATTATGCCATTTTACAGACTGAATTAAGTGAATTTCAGGGAGGTATGAAACTTGCCTAAGGCTATCCAGCTACCAAGCGGTAGAAGTGAGAATTAAATCCAGGTATACCTATAAAAAAAAAAAAAAAAAAAAAGAAGGCGAGGGCAGCACCAGGGTATGGGGTTGTTAGTTTTATAGGGGTGAGTAATTTCATACGCTGATGAGTGGGAGGAGTATTCCAGCTATTTTGGGGAAGGGGTGGGGATTTCTAGGAATTGAGCCACCGCCCACTTTTTGACCTTTATGGTCATCCTTGGAACTGTCGTGGCACCTGTGGGTGTGTCGCTTAGCTTGCTGATGTGTTACAATGAGTGTATACTGAGGCTCAAGGTCTAGTGGAAGTAGACTCGTCCGCCATCTTGGACCTATTTTGTTCTAATCAGTTTATGTTGTGTCCTCGGGCTATGTAATTCTTTTAGAGGTTGTGCCCTGCCCCCTTTCCTCCTGTTTCATATTGAATATATAATATTTACCAGAGTATGTTTTAATAATTAATACATGATATATTGTATAATTAATTTATATATCATATATATAATGATATCTATAGGTATTTGTTCTAATAAGTCATTAAAAATAAATGAATATTCTTTTTCTTTCATAAAAAAAAAAGGGTCTTTGCAGTTATGAGTAGGGATATGGATTTTGAGATGGGAAATTATCCTGGATTATCCAGTTGGCCGAATCTAATCACATGAGCCCTCTAAAGCAAAAATCTTTCCTGGCTGGCATTAGAGCTAGATGTGACAATGGAAGGAGGGTCCAAGACATCTGATGTTGCTGGCTTTGCAGATGAGGGAAGGAGAAGTCAACCTAAGGGACGTAGGTGATCTCTAGAACCTGGAAAAGGTAAGGAGACAGATTCTTCCTTAGAGTATTCAGAAAAGAACAGCCCTGCAGACATCCTAAGATCTGACCTACAGAAATGTAAGACACTAAATTTGTTCTGTGTAAGCTGCTGAATGTGTGGTAATTTGTTATGGCAGGAGTAGAAAACCAATACGGTGAATAATTTATATGAGATGTCAATTATAAGAAGAAGATAGCTGTGAAGGCATCTTATAATTGTGAAGATGAAGGACAAGGTTGAAACAGAAGGAGAATTCTCAGAGATTCAGCTCCATAAATAGAGCATGTCATTGGGTTGGTCATGAGGATTCCACTGCTTAATAATGCCCTTTGAATGAACTGTACATTTATGCACAGAGGATGCTCCTAGCAGGACAAAAATCTTATAACCTCAACTTTGGGAAAAAGGATTGAGACGATGGATCTTGTACGATAAAAGAAGATGCACAGAATGTGGAAAAAATTTAAAGTAGGGTACCAATCTGTTTTTTCTCTAAGTGATATTCTTACAAACAGTGACAATAAACAAAGTATCCACTAGTTCAATTAAAAGGAACCTAGAGGAGGTGGCATTGGAGCTCATAGTGATTTTGGTTACTTTAGGTCGGATTGGGCTTTTGGAACTTCTGAGACCCTTGCTCTGATTTTTTCAAACTCTTTCGTGCTGCCAGTGATGAGTGTGTAGCACAGTTAAAGGGAGGATGATAGAGAAATCAGAAGAATGCTTGGTTATGTTTTTTCTTTTTCCAGTTTTATTGCGATATATTGACACATAATATTGTGTAAGTTTAAGGTGTACAGTGATGACTGGATGTACCTATATACTGCAAAATGTTTACCACAATAAGGTTAGTTAACACATCGTTCACCTCACAAAATTATCATGTTGTTGTTGTTATGGAAAGAACATTAAAGCTCTAGTCTCATAACAACTTTCAAGTATATAATACAGTATTGTTAACTGTAGTCACCATGCTGTACCTTAAATGGCCGGAACTGATTCATCTTATAAGTAAAAGTTTGTGCCTTTTGACTACTATCTCCCTAGTTCCCTCACTCCTCAGCCCCTGGCAACCACCATTCTGCTTTGTTTCTATGAGTTCAAAGATTTTAGAATACACATACAAGTGAGGTCATACAGTATTTTTCTCTCTGCTTGACATATTTCACTTAGCATAATGCCACAGGATCCATCCACATTGTTGCAAATGACAGGATTTCCTCTTGTTTTTATAGCTGAATAATACTCTATTGTATATATAGACCTCATTTCTTCAGCATTCATTGGTTGATGGACATAGGTTGTTTCCATGTGTTTGTTATTGTGAGTAATCCTGCAATGAACATGGGAATACAGATATCTCTTCACAATAGTGATTTCATTTCCTTTGGAAATGTACCTATAAGTGAGATTACTGGATCATTTGGTAGTTCTATTTTTAATTTTTTGGGGAACCTCCATATTGTTTCCCATAGTGGTTGTACTAATTTATATTCTCACCAACGGTACATGAGGGTTCACTTTTCTCCACATCCTTGCCAACACTTGTCTCTTATCTTTTTGATGATAGCCATTCTAATAGGTGTGAGGTGATATCCCATTGTGGTTTTGATTTGCATTTCCTTGATGATTAGTGATGATGAGAATCTTTTCATATACTTCTTGGCCATGTGTATGTCATCTTTGGAGAAAGATGGATTCAAGTCCTCTGTCCATTTTTGTTTTGTTTGTATTTTTGTTACTGAGTTATATAAATTATATATTTTGGGTATTAACCCCTTATCCAATATACGGTTTGTAAATATTTCTCCTCTTCTGTAATGAAAGAGTTGCCTTTTATTGATTGTTTACTTTGCTGTGCAGAAGCTTTTTAATTTGATATAGTCTCACTTGTTGATTTTCACTTTTGTTGCTTGGGCTTTTGGTGTCATATCCAAAAAATAATTGCCAAGACTGAGTCAAAGAGTTTTTTTTCCCCTATGTTTTTTTCTACATGTTTATGGCTTCTGGTCTTAGGTTCAAGTCTTTAATCCATTTTCTGTTTATTTTTGTGTATGGTGTTAGGGAGTGTTCTAATTTAATTCTGTTACATGCAGCTGTCCAGTTTTCCCAGCACCACTTATTGAAGAGCCTGTCTTTTCTCTGTTGTATATTCTTGCCTTCTTTATCAAAGATAAGGTGACCATATGTATGTGGGTTTATCTCTGGGCTTTCTATCCTGTTCCATTGATCTATATTTCTGTTTTTGTGCCAGTACCATACTGTTTTCTAGTGTTTTTAATTCTCTGTTTCATTTATTTCTGCTCTGACCTTTGTTATCTTCTTCCTTCTGCTAATTTTGGGCTTAGCATATTCTAATTTTTTTTAAGTTAGGTTTTTTTTTTTAAGTTAGGTTGTTTGAGGTCTTTCTTTTTTTCTAATATAAGTGTTTGTTGCTATAAACTTCTTTCTTAGCACCACTTCTTCCTATTATTAATTTCTGGTTTTGTATCAGTGTTGTCAGAAAGGACATTTGGCAAGTCTTCTTAAATTTTCTGAGTGAGACTTGTTACCTAACATATGATCTCTCCTGGAGAATGTTCCATGTACACTTGAAAAGAATGTGTATTTTGCTGCTATTGGAAGGAATGTTCTGTATATGTCTGATGGGTTTATTGGTCTAAAGCATGGTTCAAGTCCAGTGTTTCCTTGTTGATTGTCTGGATGATCTATTAATTGTTGAAAGTGGGGTATTCAAGAGTTCTACTATTATTGCACTATTGTCTGTTACTCCCTTCACATCTGTTAGTACTTGCCTAATATATTTAGATGCTCTAATATTGGGTACATATATATTTATAACTGTTCTCTTGATGAATTGACCCCTTTCTCATTTTTGTCTCTTCTTACAGTTTTTACCTTAATTCTATTTCATCTGATAAAATATACCTGCCTATACTCTTTTTTGGTGTCCACTTGCTGCAATATCTTTTTCCATCCCTTCATCTTGAGACTGTGTGTATTCTTGAAGCTGAAGTAAGTCTCTTATAGGCACAATATAGTTGGGTCTTGTTATTTATTTATTTTTTAATCCATTCAAAATTCTGTGCCTTTTGACTGGGGGATTTAATCCATTTACATTTCAAATAGTTATTGGTAGGTAAGGACTTACTCTTGCCATTTTGTTCATAGTTTTCTAACTTATTATTTTCTTTTTGCGGTACAAGAGCCTCTCACTGATGTGGCCTCTCCCGTTGCGGAGCACAGGCTCCAGACACGCAGGCTCAGCGGCCATGGCTCACGGGCCCAGCCGCTCCACGGCATGTGGGATTTTCCCGGGCCGGGGCACGAACCCGTGTCCCCTGCATCAGCAGGCGGACTCTCAACCACTGCGCCACCAGGAAAGCCCTAACTTATTTTTAATTCCTTTGTCCTTTTCTTCCTTACTGTCTTCTTTTGTGAATTGATGATTTTCATAATGGTATACTTTGATTCCCTTTTCCTTATCTTGTGTGTGTTTACTATACCCTTTTGCTTTTTGGTTACTCTCAGGCTTACTTTAAAACCTGTTATGGATATAACAGTCTATTTTAAGATGATAGCAACTTCGATTACATACAAAAACTTTAACCTCTTACTCTCCTTGATTTTATATTATTGAAGTCAAAATTATATATTTTTATATTGTGTACCCATTAAAATTTTTTTACAGCTATAGAGTTCAGTGATTAACACACCACCATATTTCACAATTAGATTATTCTGAATCTGACTGTATAATTACACTTACCGATGTGTTGTGTATGTTTTCATATTACAAATTAATATATTTTTATTTAAGTTTGAAGAACTCATTTCTTGTAAGGCAGATTTAGTGGTGATGAACCCTGTGTTTGGGAAAGTATATCACCTTCATTTCTGAAGGACAACTTTGCAGGGTAAATTTTTCTTGGTTGGCATTTAAAAAATCTTTACAGCACTTTGTATATACCATCCCACTCCCGTGGCCTATAAAGTTTCTGAGAAATCTACTGATAGCTTTGTGGGGTTCATGCAAGTGTATAGATGGAGGGGGCTAACTGCATGTAAGCCTAGTGGTGCAGGCCAGTGACTGAAAATAGGATCAAATTCAGACCCATAAGCAGCTGTGGGAGCCTTGCCTGTCTGCATGCACTTCCATGGCTGCAGGATGTCACCACAGGTGTGCATATGGCAGTAAAGTCTGGTGACAGAATTCAGGCCAGCAACATACAAGCGCACAGCTAGAGGGCTAGTGCCAGGTGCACACATTGCAGTGGGGTCAGCCCTTAGGGTATAGGCTGGCGTCTTGCACACATGCAGTGGCAGAGACCTCAGCTAGCTGCAAGTGTGGATCTCAGGCTCAGGCAGGATTTATGGGAGAGACCAGGGAAGGACTTAGTAGTGTCTACAAATGTGAATATCAGGCAAAAAGCAGTGAAATCTGCAGGGGCTCTGTGGTGGTGGTTCTGGCTGTTGGCTTTTTCAGTGCTTGGGTGCTCTGCATAGCAAGTCACTGGGAACTGTGGTCACTTCCACTGAATGGCTGATACTGGTAGCCCCTGCTCTACTTGTTTGAACCCATCCCTGTTCATCTCAGCTTTGCTGAGTCTCAGGGTCTCTAGGTGGGGTGTAACCTAAGCACACTCTTCCTGCTATGTCCTGAAAGGCTGGGGAAGCTGGTGGTTCACCTCGTGCTCCCTTTCTTAATGAAGGGAACTCTTTTGAGCCAGGTAGTTCCTTCCTGAGGAGTGCCAGCCAGGGAGATGGGATGATACTGGCAAAACGAAGCTGTTTCTCCTTCTCTTTTTGTGTGATTAGTCTCAGAATTTTTATTCTTCTGTGTTGGTGAAGTTTCTTAAGTGGAGTTCTGAGATATCCCAGAGCTGCTTTTGTTCACACCTTTCAGTTTTTTGATATTTGTGGGGCAACAGAGTCTGGAGTCTCCTACTTCACCATCTTGGTGATGTCATGCTGACATGATCTATGTTCTTTTCCTCATGGAATTTTTGTTTACTCATGTGCCAGTGTCAGTGTTTCAAATATAGTAGCTTTATAATATGGTTTAATATTTAGTAAAATATGTGACCTTGACCATTATTTAGCTTTTTGGATTTTCTAGTTATTCTTTATTTTTTTAACGTCTTTATTGGAGTATAATTGCTTTTCAATGGTGTGTCAGTTTCTGCTTTATAGCAAAGTGAATCAGTTATACATATGTATATGTCCCCATATCTCTTCCCTCTTGCATCTCCCTCCCTCCCACCATCCCTATCCCACCCCTCTAGGTGGTCACAAAGCACCTAGAGCTGATCTCCCTGTGCTATGCGGCTGCTTCCCACTAGCTATCTATTTTACATTTGGTAGTGTATATATGTCCATGCCACTCTCTCACGTTGTCCTAGCTTACCCTACCCCCTCCCCGTATCCTCAAGTCCATTCTCTAGTAGGTCTGCATCTTTATTCCCGTCTCGCCCCTAGGTTCTTTTGACCATTTTCTTTTATTTTTAGATTCCATATATATGTGTTAGCATATGGTATTTGTTTTTCTCTTTCTGACTTCACACTGTATGACAGTCTTTAGGTCCACCCGCCTCACTACAAATAACTAAGTTTCATTTCTTTTTATGGCTGAGTAATATTCCATTGTATATATGGGTCACATCTTCTTTATCCATTCATCTGTTGATGGACACTTAGGTTGCTTCCATGTCCTGGCTATAATGAACATTGTGGTACATGACTCTTTTTGAATTATGGTTTTCTCAGGGTATATGCCCAGTAGTGGGATTGCTGGGTCGTATGGTAGTTCTAATTTTAGTTTTTTAAGGAATCTACATACTGTTCTCCATAGTGGCTCTATCAATTTACATTCCCACCAACAGTGCAAGAGGATTCCCTTTTCTGCACACCCTCTCCAGCATTTATTGTTTGTAGATATTTTGAAGATGGCCATTCTGACTGGTGTGAGATGATATCTCATTGTAGTTTTGATTTGCATTTCTCTAATGATTAATGATGTTGAGCATTCTTTCATGTGTTTGTTGGCAATCTGTATATCTCCTTTGGAGAAATGTCTATTTAGGTCTTCTGCCCATTTTTGGATTGGGTTGTTTGTTTTTTGGATATTGAGCTGCATGATTTACTTGCATGTTTTGGAGAGTAATCCTTTGTCAGTTGCTTCATTTGCAAATCTTCTCTCCCATTCTGAGGGTTGTCTTTTCATCTTGTTTATGGTTTCCTTTGCCGTGCAAAAGTTTTAAGTTTCATTAGGTCCCATTTGTTTATTTTTGTTTTTATTTCCATTTCTCTAGGAGGTGGGTCAAAAGGATCTTACTGTGATTTATGGCATAGAGTGTTCTGCCTATGTTTTCCTCTGTAAGTTTGATGATGTCTGGCCTTATATTTAGGTCTTTAATCCACTTTGAGTTTATTTTTGTGTATGGTGTTAGGGATTGTTCTAATTTCATTCTTTTACTTGTAGCTGTCCAGTTTTCCCAGCACCACTTATTGAAGAGGCTGTCTTTTCTCCACTGTATATTCTTGCCTCCTTTATCAAAGATAAGGTGACCATATGTGCATGGGTTTATCTCTGAGCTTTCTATCCTGTTCCATTGATGTATATTTCTGTTTTTGTGTCAGTACCATATTGTCTTGATTACCGTAGCTTTGTAGTATAGTCTGAAGTCAGGGAACCTGATTCCTCCAGCTCCGTTTTTCTTTCTCAAGATGCTTTGGCTATTCGGGATCTTTTGTGTTTTCATACACATTGTGAAAGTTTTTGTTCTTCTTCTGTGAAAAATGCCAGTGGTAGTTTGATAGGGATTACAATGAATCTGTAGATTACTTTGTGTAGTAGAGTCATTTTCACAATGTTGATTCTTCCAATCCAAGAACATGGTATATCTCTCCATCTATTTGTATCATTTTTAATTTCTTTCATCAGTGTCTTATAATTTTCTACATACAGGTCTTTTGTCTCCTTAGGTAGGTTTATTCCTAGATATTTTACTCCTTTTGTTGCAATGGTAAATGGGAGTGTTTTCTTAATTTCTCTTTCACATTTTCATCATTAGTGCAGAGGAATGCAAGAGATTTCTGTGCATTAATTTTGTATCCTGCTACTTTACCGAAGTCATTGATTAGCTCTAGTAGTTTTCTGGTAGCATCTTTAGGATTCTCTATGTATAGTATCATGTCATCTGCAAACAGTGACAGCTTTACTTCTTCTTTTCTGATTGGAATTACTTTTATTTCTTTTTCTTCTCTGACTGCTGTGGCTAAAACTTCCAAAACTATGTTGAATTATAGTGGTGAGAGTGGGCAATCTTGTCTTTTCCTTATCTTAGTGGAAATGGTTTCAGTTTTTCACCATTGAGTATGATGTTGGCTGTGGGTTTGTCATATATGACCTTTAATATGTTTAGGAAAGTTCCCCCCATGCTTACTTTCTGGAGGGTTTTTATCATAAATGCGTGGTGAATTTTGTCAAAAGTTTTCTCTGCATCTATTGAGATGATCATATGGTTTTTCTGCTTCCGTTTTTTTAATATGGTGTATCATATTGATTGATTTGTGTATATTGAAGAATCCTTGCATTCCTAGGATAAACCCACTTGATCGTAGTGTATGATCCTTTTAATGTGCTGTTGGATTCTGTTTGCTAGTATTTTGTTGAGGATTTTTGCATCTATGTTCATCAGTGATATTGGTCTGTAGTTTTCTTTCTTTGTGATGTCTTTTTCTGGTTTTGGTATCAGAGTGATGGTGGCCTTGTAGAATGAGTTTGGGAGTGTTCCTCCCTCTGCTATATTTTGGAAGAGTTTGAGAAGGATAGGTCTTAGCTCTTCTCTAAATGTTTGATAGAATTTGCATGTGAAGCCATCTGGTCCTGGGCTTTGGTTTGTTGGAAGATTTTTAATACAGTTTCAATTTCAGTGCTTGTGATTGGTCTGCTCATATTTTCTATTTCTTCCTGGTTCAGTCTCAGAAGTTGTGCATTTCTAAAAAATTGTCCATTTCTTCCAGGTTTTCCATTTTATTGACATATAGTTGCTTTTAGTAATCTCTCATGATCCTTTGTATTTCTGCAGTGTCAGTTGTTACTCCTTTTTCATTTCTAATTCTATTGATTTGAGTCTTCTTGCTTTTTTTCTTGGTAAGTCTGGCTAATGGTTTATGAATTTTATCTTCTCAAAGAACCAGCTTTTCATTTTACTGATCTTTGTTATTGTGTCCTTCATTTCTTTTTCATTTATTTCTGATCTGATCTTTATTATTTCTTTCCTTCTGCTAACTTTGGGGTTTTTTTGTTCTTCTTTCTCTAATTGCTTTAGGTGTAAGGTTAGGTTGTTTATTTGAGATGTTTCTTGTTTCCTAAGGTAGGCTTGTATAGCTATAAAATTCCCTTTTAGAACTGCTTTTGCTGCATCCCATAGGTTTTGGGGAGTTGTGTTTTCATTGTCATTTTCTTCTAGGTATTTTTTGATTTCCTCTTTGATTTCTTCAGTGATCTCTTGGTTCTTAAGTAGTGTGTTGTTTAGCCTCCCTGTGTTTGTATTTCTTACACATTTTTTTCTGTATTTGATATCTCGTCTCATAGCATTGTGGTTGGAAAAGATACTTGATACAATTTCAATTTTCTTAAATTTACCAAGGCTTGTTTTTTGACACAAGATATGATCTATCCTGGAGAATGTTCCATGATCACTTGACAAGAGTGTGTATTTTGTTGTTTTTGGATGGAATATCCTATAAATATCAATTAGGTCCTTCTTGTGTAATGTATCATTTAAAGCTTGTGTTTCCTTATTTATTTTCATTTTGGATGATCTATCCATTGGTGAATGTAGGGTGTTAAAGTCCCCTACTATGGTGGTTTTACTGTCAATTTCCCCTTTTATGGCTCTTAGTGTTTGCCTTATGTATTGAGGTCCTCCTATGTTCAGTGCATAAATATTTACAGTTATTATATCTTCTTCTTGGATTGATTCCTTGATCATTATGTAGTGTCCTCTTTGTCTCTTGTAAAAGTCTTTGTTTTAAAGTCTGTTTTGGCTGATATGAGAATTGCTACTCCACCTTTCTTTTGATTTCTGTTTGCATGGAATATCTTTTTCCATCCCCTCACTTTCAGTCTGTAAGTGTTCCTAGGTCTGAAGTGGGTCTCTTGTAGAGAGCATATATAGAGGTCTTGTTTTTGTATCCATTCAGCCAGTCTCTGTCTTTTTGTTGGAGCATTTAATCCATTTACATTTAACGTAGTTTTCAAAAGGTATGTTCCTATTACCATTTTCTTAATTGTTTTGTGTTTATTATTGTAAGTCTTTTCCTTCTCTTGTATTTACTGCTTAGAGAAGTTCCTTTAGCATTTATTGTAAAGCTGGTTGTTGGTGCTTAATTCTCTTAGCTTTTGCTTGTTTGTAAAGCTTTTAATTTCACTGTCCAAACTGAATGAGATCCTTGCTGGGTAAGGTAATCTTGGTTGTAGGTTTATCTCTTTCATCACTTTAAATATGTCCTGCCACTCCCTTCTGGCTTACAGAGTTTGTGCTGAAAGATCAGCTGTTAACCTTATGGGGATTCCCTTATGTGTTACTTGTTTTTCCCTTGCTGCTTTTAATATTTGTTCTTTGTATTTAATTTTTGATAGTTTGATAGTTTGATTAATATGTGTCTTAGCATGTTTCTCCTTGGATTTATCCTGTATGGGACTCTCTGTGCTTCCTGGACTTGATTAACTATTTCCTGTCCCATATTAGAGTAGTTTTCAACTATAATCTCTTCAAATATTTTCTCAGTCCCTTTCTTTTTCTCTCTTTTTTTTTTTGAATGTTGGTACATTTAATGTAGTCCCAGAGGTCTCTGAGACTGTCCTCAATTCTTTTCATTCTTTTTTCTTTATTCTACTCTGCAGTAGTTATTTACACTATTTTATCTTCCAGGTCACTGATACATTCTTCTGCCTCAGTTATTCTCCTCTTGATCCCTTATAGAGAATTTTTAATTTCATTTATTGTGTTGTTTATCTCTGTTTGTTAGCTCTTTAGTTCATCTAGATCCTTGTTAAACATTTCTTGTATTTTCTCCATTCTATTTCCAAGATTTTGGATCATCTTTACTATCATTATTCTGAATTCTTTTTCAGGTAGACTGCGTATTTCTTCTTCATTTGTTAGGTCTGGTGGGTTTTTGCTTTGCTCCTTCATCTGCTGTTTGTTTCTCTGTCTTCTCATTTTGCTGAACTTACTGTTTTTGGGGTCTCCTTTTCCTAGGCTGTAGGTTCATAGTTTCCATTGTTTTTGGTGTCTGTCCCCCATGGCTAAGGTTGGTTCAGTGATTTGTGTAGGCTTCCTGATGGAGGGGACTAGTGCCTGTGTTCTGGTGGATGAGGCTTGATCTTGTCTTTCAGGTGGGCACGTCCATGTCTGGTGGTGTGTTTTGGGGTGTCTGTGGCCTTATTATGATTTTAGGCAGCCTCTGTGCTAATGGATGGGGGTGTGTTCCTGTCTTGCTAGTTGTTTGGCATAGGGTGTCCTGCACTGTAGCTTGCTGGTCATTGAGTGAAGCTGGGTGCTGGTGTTGAGATGGAGATCTCTGGGAGATTTTCACCATTTGATATTGTGTGAAGCTGGGAGGTCTCTTGTGGACCAGTGTCCTGAAATTGGTTCTCCCTGCTCAGTGGCACAGCCATGATCCTGGCTGGACACTGCTCAGAATAAAAGTGAGAAAAATAAGAAAGGGAGAGAGAAGAAGATAAAATAAACTCATTAAAAACTAATTATTGAGAAAAAAAATTTTTTAGTAACAAAACAAAAAAACGGACAGACAGAACCATAGGACAAATGGTAAAAGCAAAGCTATACAGACAAAATCACACACAGAAGCATACACATACACACTCACAAAAAGAGTAAAAGGGAAAAAAAAATATATATATATCATTGCTCCCAAAGTTCACCTCCTCATTTTGGGATGATTTGTTGTCTATTCAGGTATTCCTCAGATGCAGGGTACATCAAGTTTATTGCGGAGATTTAATCCACTGCTCCTGAGGCTGCTGGGAGAGATTTCCCTTTCTCTTCTTTGTTGGCACAGCTCCTGGGGTTCAGCTTTGTATTTGGCCCCACTTCTGCGTGTAAGTCGCCGGAGGGCGTCTGTTCTTCGCTCAGACAGGACGGGGTTAAAGGAGCCGCTGATTCAGGGGCTCTGGCTCACTCAGGCTGGGGGTAGGGAGGGGTACAGAGTTCGGGGCAAGCCTGCGGCAGCCGAGGCCAGCATAACATTGCACCAGCCTGAGGCTCGCCGTGCATTCTCCCAGGGAAGTTGTCCCTGGATCACTGGACCCTGGCAGTGGCGGGCTGCACAGGCTCCCCGGAAGGGAGGTGTGGAGAGTGACCTGTGCTCGCACACAGGGTTCTTGGTGGCGGCAGCAGCAGCCTTAGCATCTTATGCCCATCTCTGGGGTCCACGCCTGTGTCCGGAGCTCCTTTAAGTGGCGGTCTTAATCCCCTCTCCTTGCGCACCAGGAAACAAAGAGGCAAGAAAAAGTCTCTCACCTCTTCGGCAGGTCCAGACTTTTTCCCGGACTTCCTCCCAGCTAACTGTGGCACGCTAGCCCCCTTCAGGCTGTGTTCATGCAGCCAACCCCAGTCCTCTCCCTGGGATCTGACCTCCGAAGCCTGAGCCTCAGCTCCCAGCCCTGACCTGTCCCAGCGGGTGAGCAGACAACCCTCTCGTGCTGGCGAGTGCTGGTCGGCACCGATCCTCTGTGTGGGAATCTCTCCATTTTGCCCTCCACACCCCTGTTGCTGCACTCTCCTCCATGGTTCCGAACCTCCCCCCGTCCGCCACCCGCAGTCTCCGCCTGCTAAGGGGCTTCCTAGTGTGTGGAAACCTTTCCTCCTTCATGGCTCCCTCCCACTGGTGCAGGTACCGTCCCTATTCTTTTGTCTCTGTTTTTTTCTTTCTTCTTTTGCCCTACCCAGGTACGTGGGGAGTTTCTTGCCTTTTGGGAGATCTGAGGTCTTCTGCCAGCATTCAGTAGGTGTTCTGTAGGAGTTGTTCCACATGTAGATGTATTTCTGATGTATTTGTGGGGTGGAAGGTGATATCTGCGTCTTACTCTTCTGCTATCTTGAAGCTCCCTAGTTATTGTTATATGTTAATCTTCAAAATATATTTTAGAATCATTTTGACATTTTCAAATAGTAAAAAATATATATATAATTCCTCTTGGGGTGTTAGATACTCTTCAAGTACCGAAATGCATCTTATATGAATGTATGAGGACTCACCCTAATTGTACATTATGACTTTAGAAATGGATTAATAATATATATTAATTCTTTAATAATTACTAATTAAGCCCCTACCATTCCCTGTTCTAATCATTTGGGATACAAAATAAACCAAACCACCTGCTTTCATGGAATCTATGTTATGGTAAAGGGAGAGAGATGGGAAATAGATGAACATATTCTATGTATGTTAGTCAGCTGTTGCCATAATAACAAGTTACTATGAATTTTGTGGCTTAGAACAATAAACATTTACTGTTCTTGCCCCTCAGTCTGTGGGTGGACTCAGATGGCCATGCTTCAGGTTGTGGGTAGCCTGGGCTTGGCCCAAGGCTGCAGACTGTTCTCCATGGGTTTCCTCTTTCTTTTTGACGAGCAACTACTCAGTCCTGTCCTTCTCACAGCAACAAACGAAACCTCACAGGCTTGTACAACAAGCCTCTGCTTATATCACAAGAATATATATATATATATATATATATATATGTGTATATATATAACTGAATCACCTTGCTGTACACCAGAAACTGACACAGCATTGTAAATCCAACCATATTTTCAATTAAAAAAATAGTTGGATCAAGTTATTAAATATTGAAGAAAAATATGTCTGGGCCACAAAAAATGCATATGCTGGCTGAATTCAGCTAGAGGAGGAAGTGATTTGCAACTACTCCCTGACGTAGTGTTTTGTGATGGTTTGAAAGAACAGTAGGAATTTTTACCTCAATGACGCTCACTTCTGAAAGTCTATATTCAGCTTAGGTTCACAGTTAATACAGTATAAGATAGGAACTATCAAGGTGACATGCGGGCTTCCCTGGTGGCGCAGTGGTTGAGAGTCTACCTGCTGATGCAGGGGACATGGGTTCGTGCCCGGTCTGGGAAGATCCCACAAGCCACGGAACGTCTGGGCCCGTGAGCCATGGCCGCTGAGCCTGCGCGTCCGGAGCCTGTGCTCCACAACGGGAGAGGCCACAACAGTGATGAGGCCCGTGAACCACACACACAAAAAAAGAAAAGATGACATGCATTTATATAATCTATTCCCCCCTTAAAACTCTCTCTTGCTATGGAAATAAGAAAGAGTAGACAATGACATAGATGCTCTTGCAAATGTGAAAATACATGCTTCTAAATTTATGCTCTAATATCTTTATCAAAACATCAGTGCCCTCTATAACAAATTTTATGAACCAGTTAGTGGGTGCCATTGCCTCCCAGAAAGAATTTGTATGAGTCATAAGATACAAAATTTTGCAATTGGGCAAAAGGTAATAAAACACTTTCTAAACCATGATGTTATTTTACTCACGACAAACTGAAACACACTGTGACTGAGAATTATTAACTCTTCTGTAAGTTGTGCTATTTCATTCATAGACTCCTTTCCATAAGCCTTTGGTTAAAATACTACAAATAACTGAAAAGCCGATCAACAATAAATACCAAGGGGTCTCCAGTAAACAATGATTTATATTTTCTCTTCATATTACTTTCAAACATTCTCTAGTTGAAAGATAAATTATTCCCATTAATTAAAAAAATAGGATTTTCTCAGTCTCGAGAAAGAAGCATGGAAGGAAATGAAAACACAATTTTGAAACTGTTTCCTGAGACTATATAACTGACAGAAGGAAAAATTGCCTTTTATAAAATGTCTTTTCTCTGGTGGCATTCTGTTAATGAGTTCTTATTATTTAAAATGATTTCCTAAGACATATTTTTTTATGAGCCATCATTGTAATACTGTTTCAGTGCTTCAGCATCATTTTCAAACACTGTCTGACTGATATAAAATTTAATCATGATTTTACTTAATTTTGCTGGGTCTTGCTTATTCCATTTCCTAGAAAATAATTTTTTTCCTTCTTACTTCCCCCTTCTCTTGTGTGTTCTCTCTGTCCCCTCCCTTCTTCATCTTACTGGAGCATGTTTCCTTAACTTCAGTAAACCCTTGAACTTAATATGTCCCCCAGCAACCTCCCCCTCTTACTTCTAGCTCTCCGGAGACTGTATTTCATGGCAAAACCCTATTAGCTTATTTTGATGTTTTTATCTTTCTGTGATTAGCAACCAGTCGTGCAGCCTAAACAGACAATTTTCTGAGGGCACTAAGTGGGTTTTCAGATCTCCTGTGAGGAGGAATGAGCTTCAATAAAACATTAGGCCACTACCAAAGTTGACTGCCTTGAGTGATGTAACATCTTATGTGGTTCCTGCCTTTTACTGTAAGTTTACACTCCCATGAACATTAACTCTGCCTTTCCGCAGTGCTTTAAGTGAAGGTTTGCACGCAAATACAGCCTCCATGAAAGTTACCTCAGGCTAAAGTACTTCCATCATCGACAAAATTAAGCGTCACAGTAAGTCTCTGGTGGTTTAGTTGGCCTCAGATTCAGTTGTGGCTCATGTTTTATTAATGTGGTGAGATTGTCCTTTATTTTCAGCCTCCCACAGCAGGTGAGCTTGTCATATTCACTAAAAGAGAACGAGAGAAGATTGCCAACCACTTGCGCGAATTGTTTCCACAGTTCTTAATTTCTGTTGAGAGGCACGCAATATAAACAAAGTTTTACTTAACTGCTGGAACATTTGTCAAGGATTTGATACACGCAAACCTCCATTTCTATGCTATGCTGTAAAAACACTGCAGTGGGCTCCTCTGGGTAACCCTGTACATGCCAAGCAAAATCTCAGAGTAAAGGTCTTTGGATACTTCCTCTGGCATTAGCCTAGTGGAAAGAAATCTCACTATTCAGAGAACTAGATACGTGGCCTGGAAATAAGTTAAAAATTCACAGTCAGCTAGAGTAGAGAGGCTCTGACCCCTACTCAGTTTTAACTTTACCTCAGATGATTTTCCTGTGGTGGATTTTTTTTTTTTTCAGTATAGAAAATGCCAAATCCTTAAAGTTATACAAGGTGTTAAAAGCTAAGTTCTTTAAGCTTCTAACGTGCTAGGAAAACCTTCAAATTTTATTCTATTCTCTGTACCCAATGCACCATTAAATACAAAGAATATCTTTCTTGTGAATTAACAGAAATTAGAAATTAAGTATATCACAGTTAAGAAGAGAGTCCTTACTGTGTTTAATCTCTATTAACATAAACATCTCTTTTAAAACAATTATTTGCTGTAATTGAAGATTTTCTTCTCTTGAATTTGACAAGACCTACAGTTTAAAAGATCAGGGATACAAATTCTACACTGCAAATGACAAATAACATCCTGATAAATGGATTCCTTATATTAATTTAATTAGGTTTTCTGAGTCTTGAGAAAATGAACGAACTTATGTCATTGCTCTTTTGAGATTATAATACAATAAATATGAATATACATGCATAATCCATAATACAAATCAGGCAATGCTTTCTCCAATATGCATCGTATTAATATATTCATTGAATAATAGAAAAAGAAAATTTAGACACTATTAATGTTTTAAAATATTTTTGGTCTGGGATTATCTAGTTTGGCTACATCTGTGAATATGTTTGCAAACCTTGTAGTTTGACTATCTATTTTAATTAAATGTGTATGCCAAACTCGCTCTCTTTTCAGTTTGTACTTCAGGGATGCTTATCTGTGAGAGTCATCATTCCATGTTTTGATATATGTAATCAAAATTTCTAGAATAAACATATATAGAAGCTGAAGTTCATGGTTGACACTAGTATAAATCTAAAATTGCTTAAAAAACTGCTTAATTAACTTCAGTGATCTAGAATTAATGTTAAAAATTTTGTCACTACTTAACACTTAAAGTGTTTGTTTTTCTAATTGTCACTTATTAAAAGAAAATGCCTCTCGGAGAATCATGACATAATTCTGGTATTGGGAAACATATTTTGTATTTTTCTTTTAATCAATACTTTAAATATCTATTTTATTTATATCTAAATGTAATAGATTTTTAGAATTTCTTTTAAATAGAGAATTGGTTATTTTAAGTTATCTAAGTAGAAAAAAAGAATATTGTATTTTTAAAAGGACTAACAGTAGTTTCAAATGCAATGCATTTCAATGTGGAAGACTAACATTCTAGAGAGGAGTGGTTCAGGTACCTTATCTAACCTTGCTTAATCAAGGTTAATTTAGAACCATCACCTTGATTTCTGCTCATCTAGGGGTAACATTACATGACATTGTAATTCATGTCATTATTTGAAGACGAGCATGTGCTCTGGAATCATATAGACACATTAAATTTCTCCATCTATAACACAAAGATAATAGTCCTTACTTCCTAAAATTATGATTAAATAGATATTATTTTTATGACAATGCATGCTGACATAAAGTATTAGCACTTCATGGTAGGCAGAATTCTAAAAATGTTCCCCCAAGATTTCTGTCCCTTGGTTATTAAGTTAAATACTAATCTAGGTGCTGCTGTGAAGGGACTTGCAGCTGGAAGCAAAACTACTAATCAACTAACCTTAAAATAGGGATATTATCTTTAATTATCTGGGAAGGCTCAGTCTAAATATTTGAGTCCTTAAAAGTCGAGACCCCCAACCTCTAATTGGGGTCAAGAAATGCAGCAGATTAGGGGGTTGTTGGTGGCAGAAGAGAGATGAAGGTGAAGGCGAGATCAGAGAGATTGAGCATGTGCATTAGACCTGCTGTTGCTGGAGAGGCTACATGTAAAGCATGAGGAGTATAGGCAGCTTCTAAGAGCAAAGTCAGGCCCCTCAGCTGACAGTCAGCAATGACACAGGGACCCTCTCTTCTAGCTGCAAGAACTGAATTTGGCCAACAACTCCAATAAGCTTGGAAGTAGATTCACCCCCATAGCCTCCAGAAAAGAAAGTAGCCCTTTTTACTTAATTTTAGCCCTGTGAGATGCTAAGCAGAGAACCAGCTGAGCTGCACATTGCCTAGATTTCTGACCCACAAAAAATGTGAGATAACAGGTGTTGCTTTAAGCCACTAAGTTTGTAGTAATTCGATACAGTGCAATAGAAAACTAATACACACTCATTTTCTAAGCAGGAGTGATGGCAACTGTGCCGTCCCTGGGATGCAAGGATGCCTTTATCAATTGATATGAATAATACACAAACAGTGAAGAAATGAATGCATTATGGTATAATACACAAATATTAAAGACGCTAATGTAGATAAGATGGAAAACTGTTAAGCTCAACTTTCAGAGAAAGTGGGTGAATTCTTATCTCTGTTAAGCCTACAATGCTTACACAAACAAAAACAGGGAGGGATGACAATGCAATTGTGCAGGCTATTTGATGTAGTGAAGCAGATTGCATTGAGGGCCTAGTACTATGAAAGCCAAGTTGAGAGAGAAAGCCAGCTCAGAAAAGAAGTGAAGGGAATAGTAAGTAAGGATGAAGGCTACAAATTTTGTGCTATATTGAATAAAGCTTTCAAGGACTTAGTGACTCAAAAAACAACCTGTGGTATGTTGCTGTTTATGCAGCTTTAGCTGATTTTGACTTAACGTAAAACTAGACTTAAAATGTTGCTGATTTTTCTCCCTTGTGATCCATATGGTTCACTCTGTAACTTCTTAGTTTCTGTTCAAATATCACATTATCAGTGGGACTTATCTGACACTCTATAAAAGTGGTAAAATATCTCCCACACCCCATTTCCAGCCTCTCTTCGTAAGCTCAATTTTTCTCTATAAAACTCATGAAGAAAACATTTACTTTCTTATTTTTATTTGTCTTTCTCTCATTTGTTTCATGAATACAGGAAGCATGTTTGTTCACTGCTCTATCTCCAACATCTAGAAAATTATATAAGCTGCTCAATAATTGTTTTCTAAATGGATGAAAGAGAAATCTAAACATTTGATCCCTGTTTGGAATACTCTCCTCCATGTTGCCAAAGTTCTTCCCTCTATCATTCCTCTTCGAGCATTCCAAAATGTGTATGGGACAAGTGAATTTGAATCAAACCAATTGAAATCAGAACTCGATTAAAATATTTTTATTTAGAGAAATTCTGTCTAACATTCTAATCAGTGAGAATATTTTCATTAATCTTCTTGATGTTAGTAATTTTGGCCATCTGTTTTGAGAATGCTTTCCTTTATTTCATGTACTGTAAATTGAATTCTAAGAAAAGGACAAATGGTTATATCTTAATGCACTAAAATGTTTCAAACCTCACTTTATCAGCAGTGCCATTCCAAAGAATTTGTATGTTTTGGTTTTTCACTCAAATTCTAATCCAAATGAGGAATGTGGTAGTCGTGGATTAACACTTTCATTTAAGAGAAGAGTTTATTTAGAAACAATGGAGTTTAAAAACCCGCTCAGCATCATGCAGTAGAACTAGCATTTAGTCCACCAACCTAAGGAAATAACAAGGCACTAGCACTTGCTGAATAATGAGAAGGCAGGCAGATTCTTAAGAACTTTCTCCTGAAAGAGCTGGTCCACAGATTCCATTTTTATCCTGTAGCATTTTTCATTAGCACCTTTTAATTTTTCTGATTGCTATGTGGCCAGACAGTTCCAGAACACCAAGCCAGAGAGAAATCAGATGCTGATGGGTCTGAGTTCTTTGACGTTTATTCCTGTCACATTTTTGAACCTTAATTTTGGTCTCCTTTTCTATGTTGTTTCACATTTTCTTTGAAATATAAAGCTAAATGGCAACAAGGATTGCTTGTGTAAAATGAGTTCTCAATATGCAGTTTCATCCCATAAACAATGCCTATGGTTCAATAATGCAAGTTGAAAATCAGAATCACATTTTAAAATGACTGCAGAGTAACATAGACTAAAGTCAGTTCTTACTACTTAATTAGATTTATTTGTATGAGATGTTTGAGATTATTTCACTTGACGTATTATTTTAGACTTTCTCTTACAGTGCAATAATTATTGACACTATTTTCAGCTAACCACAGCATTTTGACTGAGAAGTAACTCTTCCATCACTTTTCTGTCACGTGGAATAACTAATAGGCTAAATTTTTTCCAGCAAAGCACATTAGATATGTAAAAACAATTCAAAACCAGTAAATGCAGTTACTTGGGGAACATTATAAGGAAATGTCACACCATAACTTTTACCTGCTATGTTTTATTCTTTAACCCTCAAGCACTTTTGTTGTTTCCTGAGTGGAGATTAGTAACTTAAAAAGCTTTTATTAAACATGTACAATCTCAATGAAGCACTCAACCAACTGTAAATTCTCTCAATTAGACTTCCTGCAAATGACAAATGAGTATGAATGTGCAATAAACCTCTGAATACCAGTGATTTAGGGCTAAGCAGGACTAGAGGATTTCTAGCAACAGACTGAGTGCAATTGATTGTGTGGTAAAAGGTAGGTAAAGTATATGGTGGTTGTTTGCCCTTTCATCTCCTTAAATCGAGGATGCTTGCAATGCGGAATTTATATTAATGTGCTTTGAGCAACAACTTAGGACACAGAAAAGACTCAACAACTCATAGATTAACAGGTGCATTATTTCAAGGCATCAGACCTCTACTTCTTTCGAGCAATAAGAATTACTTGCAGATAAGAAAAATTCATCCAAAGTGTCATTTATTTGCTTTTGTTTGTATAGAGGAACAATTTACGGTATTTCTTTATAGACCATAATTGACTGGCTTTACACTCTCTGGTGGAAGCTTAGTGTATGTAGGGAATTGCTTTGGTCCACATTAGAAATTTTAAAATTTGTTGGTGACAGCCAAACTTATCTGCCTAAATATGATATTTGACATTTATATTTATTTTCTGGAGTTGTATATTTAATGTCCTGTGGAGAAAATTTTAGGCCCTGTAAAATTTGTAGATCAATGATATGGTTGTGAAAAGTAAACAATATTTTAAATAGGAAGACCACAATGTTAACTTTAAAACTTGTTATATTTTATTTTGTAATATATAGAGGCATACCTCATTTTATTGCACTTTGCTTTACGGTGCTTTGCAGATACTGCATTTTTTACAAATTGAAGGATTGTAAAAACTCTGCCTTATCAGATGATAGAATTTTTAGCAATAGAGTATTTTTTAATTAAGGTATGTACATTCTGTAGACATAATTCTATTGCACACTTAATAGACTACAGTGCAGTGTAAAAATAACTCTTATATGTACTCAGAAACCAAAAAAATTCAAGTGTCTTGCTTTATTGTGTTACTCATTTCATTCCGGTGATCTGGAGCCAAACCTGCAATATCTGTGAGGTGGACTGTATTCATCTTTAAAATTAAATACAGCACTGGAAGACAAATCTTTATCATTTATATATATACACATTGTGTCAAGTTTTGGGCTGACAGCAAGCCACCCCACATCTATGTCACTAATCAAGTTTAATTCTGTTAAAAGATAAGCTGAAGTATATTAAAAATTTTAAGAGTTTATTTGAGCAAAAATTGATTCTAATCCAGCAGCACCAAACTGGAAGTGTTTAGGAGTTCTCCACTTTGTCAAAACCGAATACACATTTAATTATACATATGCTTATACAGTAACAATCTGCGACTGTTCTGTAGTGAGGTTGTATCAGTTTCCCGTTACTAAAATAACACTAAACTACAAAAATTTACCAACCTCAATGGCATTTAAAAATAAACAACAAGCCAATATAGGGGTTAGTAAACTACAGCTTGATGATCCAATGAGGATTTCAACCTATTATTATGTATCTCATGAACTAAGAATGATTTCTATTGTTTTAAATGGTTGAAAAATTTTTCTAAATATTTTGTGACATATGAAGACTATATGAAATTCAAATCCAGTCTCCACAAGTAAAGTTTTATTAGAATAAAGTCATGGCTACTGGTTTATGTTATGTACAGCTGCTTTTGTAGTACAGTGGCAGAGCTGATAGCTGGTACAGAGACTATATGACCCCAAAGCTGAAAAAAATTGTTGTCTTTCCTTTATGGAAGAAAGTTCTCTGGCCCCTGAGCTAAAACATTGGCTGATTTAGCTTGAGCTTGCCTGGAATGGCTCTACTCCATGTCTCTCATCCTTCCTTTGGAGTTAGTGGGCATGTTCCTCTCATGGCAATGATGATGAGCAAGAGGGAGAGAGGTGAATATTTGTATGGAGTGAAGATATGGAATGCCCATAGAGAGATAATTTTGGTATTGGAAATATTTGAAATAGCTTATGCCTAACAGAATTTAGATCAAAGATATCAAAAGATGTTCTCCTGAAATAGCTATCACTGTTTGAATGATTAATACGTGACAGACATCTTGAATATATTTTTTGGAATATATTTTTTAATTCTAGGTATTGCAAGTTATTTTTTATAAATGAGAACACTGAGATGCTAGATGTATTAGAAAATTTCTACAAATTTTTATAACTAGTAAAGTGATAAAATAGGATTAGAGATTCTGGTATGTCTGCAGTCAGCATGACCATGTGTTTTGGTAGACACGGAGAATTCTAGTTTTTATGTATTGCCAGCCTAATGATCAGTAATTCCTCTTTTGTTCTTAAAATTGTCTGGTTTGGATAATAAATTAGGTGGACACTTTAGTCTGAAGCTAACTTTTTCAACTTCATCTCATTGAATTAAAGTAGAATGGGAAACTAAATGTAAAAGCCCTGTATAACCTACTAATCTTCCTTTGTCCTTAGACAAAATGTATTTTATAAAAGAATGATTTCTAGAAATGAGATCTCTCTTGCTCAGGGTTTAGGCCCTTTATTTCCATTATTATAAGTGAGGAAGCTTTCACCACACTGATCTCAGTTAGCATTGTGGGAATCTTCTCTAAGTTACCTATCATGTTGAAACATTTTTCCAACTCCCATGGTTTTTGGATATGATCAATCTTGTATTCTTTGTATTTTGAAACACTCATTTTTTTTTATATACCTGATTGCATATGTGTATGTTTTGAAATTTTTAAAGTTTGTTATACATGGTTTATACCATATATACTCAGTAGTAGGAAATAATTTTGGAAGATTTTCATGCTAAAGATGATTTTTGCTGTTACCTGCCCTGGGAGAATTGCTGTCTTATTTCTCTATATGAACCAAAGGTGATATATATGAGCAGACAAATTTGTAGTCATAACCAAATATTGTTAAATGGCATGCTGTGGAAAAATACGGGATTTGTTTACTTTACTTTTAGTACTATAAGGTAGAGTTGAATTATTTACTAATTTAAAATTTGATTAATTAGTCCTGAAATTTAACAGTTTACAATTAGAATAGATGTAGAAATTTCACTATTTAATTGCCTTTTTGAATGTATTGTTAATGTTAGTTTTTCTGGCCCTAAACCTAATCATATGCAGAATCTGGTCCTCAATTAACATTTATTGACTAACTGACTGACTGATTGATTGAGTTAATGCACAAACTCAGTGCACTTAAAAGGCAAACTTGAACTGTTTTATTTTATTAGAATTCATCGATATATCTGTTCATATATAACATTTTGTTGTAACTTTTCGAGAAAGAAGTTTTACTAATAAAACCATGGTGATAGATCATATGGATTAACTTAAGCAAAGTCAGTAAACACTGACAGTAAGATTTCTTTATAAAAAATCTCTAGAGGATGCTGCACAGAAAAATATCAAGCCCTATAATTTTTTAATAAAATACCTATCATATTTAAGAAAGTTTTGGGATTAGCAATCATAGCTAATAATGAACGTAAATTTGGAAACAGGCAAGCATGACTTTGAAAAACCAATTTTCCCCTTTGGATTATGTATTAGAATAGCCACTTGACAATTATGGGACTATGATCTTGAAAACTCCCATGGTTGGAAAATCTTCAGTTGAACAGATTTTATGCTAAAATAGGAGTGGGAGGACTAAGATAAACCTATGTATGTGTATGAACTTTTCTTAAAACATGCTCTAGAAAAGGAAGGAAACACTATTTCTGTGTATTTCCTAGATTGTTCTTTTTCTCACAACTACAGGACTGTGTATTCTCCAAAGTCTTATACTCTTCTTTCTTAACCATAAAGCAATGATGGGGAAGAATATATTAGGTTCTTTTTGATGAAAGGAATCTGAGGTGAAAACAGACTCTCATTGTATGAAACATACATGTGATATAGTATTTATATAACCATCAGTAGGATCCCTCAAATGGCCACATTCTTGTGGTAGTAGTTTCAGGAGTTATTGCTGTTTAAGTTGTAACCTTCAATATCAGGTAGGCACTAAGGTCACTAAGAAAAGATAAAATCATGCCCCTACTTACTGAAATGAGGCTAGGACCGAGGTAATGATCTTTATGGTTCATTGTTATCTTCAGATTATTTTGTCTTTTTTTTTTTTGAGCAGCTGTTAGAAAGTGATTGTCAAAATAGATACATGTGAGGATACTCATGTCCTTTACAAGATTAATTTTATATTTTTCTGTGTGCGGGGCTTGGAGGTGGTATTTGTTTAAAGTTCCTTAGATGATTACAGTGTGAAACCCGAGTGGAAAACCACTGGGCTAGAACTCTGAAGGAGAGCATTATTTTCCTCAGTCTCTAATTATCCTTCCCAAGGAGGATGATAGAATTAAATTTTAGACTAAGGTCCTTGAGAGAGAGGTAGAGTTAAGAGGAGAGTGATTGCATGGATGCCTGAATCTGTCTTCCACCTTTGATGCAACTGTCTGGGTGGTCCCCTTTAGGATGGATGTGACAGGGAAGAAAACACGAGTGAGGACTCTTGGACCATGGCTTGCCTGCTGTGCAAGTCCTGAGCCTTGGCAAGACTGGACTTAGTGCCAGATAGAGAGGAAATGGAGAAGGAGCTAGAATGGAGAGCAGTACTGAGAGGGAGGATATACTTTTGTTCTGTTTTGTTTTGTTTTGTTTTTTCCCAGTTCAGAAAGAATTGAGCTTGAGGAAAAGAAAAGGAGTTTGAAGATACGTGAGAGAGGTGTTTTTGTTTGTTTGTTCATTTGTTTTACGTACTCTGCAAAAGATGAAAGCAATACCAAATTAATTACACCATTTATTAAACATGCATTTAGTGACTGCCACGAGTCTGTGCAACCCAAAGACATGAATCAACACTTATGCTTTCTTTGAAGAAATAAAGAATAAACATAGCTTTAATGCTAAAAATAAAATCTTGTTATCAAAGTATTACTTATATTTTTCTGTTTTTCTCTAAGTGCCATTAATATTTTAATATTTTCCTAATGATTCATACTTAAAAACATATAGACCTGTCCCAGCTATATTCTCCAACATCATTTTCAAACAAGAAGAGAAAAGGAACAGTAATGTCAATTTTCTATAAAGAAATAACAAAAAATCCCACCCCAACACCCTTCGATACCTGAAGTCAAAAACCAGAAGTATTCTGTTTTGAGTCATTTGTAGAATAAGCACAACAAAAGTCTGAAAAATAGGTAAATGAATTGATGTACAATGATTGTAATAGCTATATTGATATCTAATTTTGTCATATTCACTGAAGCATAAAATAGAGATTTTATATCAACAAAATTATATTTTTTTACAATTGTAACACTCCAAAGGGACTTAGAAAGTATCTAGTCAAACTCTCATTTTTTATTTGTAGAAATTGAAACCCTGAGAAATTGGCTTTCTGATATCAAAATTTCTGACACAGCACTAAAACTTGGTGCTTTAACACTCAATTTTGTGTTTTTAATTATCTCATGAAAGTTATTTCAAAGAAACTATAAGAGAAAAATCAACTAGATTATTTATTATCTCAGTATTTTTACATAGCAAATGTCAGAAACATGTTTCTCAAAATCTCAACATAAAAATTGACATATATTGGGCTTCCCTGGTGGCGTAGTGGATGAGAGTCTGCCTGCCGATGCAGGGGACACGGGTTCGTGCCCCGGTCCGGGAAGATCCCACATGCCGCGGAGCGGCTAGGCCCGTGAGACATGGCCCCTGAGCCTGCGCGTCTGGAGCCTGTGCTCCATAACGGGAGAGGCCACAACAGTGAGAGGCCCGCGTACCGCAAAAAAAAAAAAAAAAGAAAGAAAAAAAATTGACATATATTCAAAAAGTAAATGTACTTAAGGGGAAATTCTAGAATGTGCAATTAGTATTTTTATAAAACTTTCTCAAAAAGAAAGACTGGAATTCATTAATAATTAGAGATTAGGAATTTAGGAACACACTTTAAAATATTTTAACGTAAAGCATACTACTATGCTTTAATTAAAAATATAGCACTGTGCCTCATAAAATTTTTATAGTAAAAAATAATACAGCTATAAAAATGTAAAAATAATTTAACCTGTTTTTAGTTAATTTAAATCCTCAAGGAGTTTTTATAAGCACTTTTTATAAAATAAGAAAAATAGGTAGGTGGTATTGCAACATAGTACATTCATGGAAATGATATAGGGAGACAAAAATAGAAATTCCAAAGGTCACACACACACAAAAGCAAATTTCCTTTAACAATATTAACAGTAAGCCTATTTTGTCATATAAAATTGCTTAGTTTTAAATATATGTATTAAGTGGATTAGTATAGTTTGAAATTTCCCAATTTCTGTGAGGTAGAACTTGGAAAAGTATTGATAACAGGTTTTTGGAGACAGTCTGAGACAAAGCAAAATTAATCATTGCTTTCCAAGTCTAGCAAATGATACATTGAAAAATTATGTCCAAATTAACCTTTATAGATTTGTAGTAATTATCATATGCAGATTTTTATGTTTACCTGACTGAAAGTCTAGAATAAGGTGCGATTAACACCAACTCTAATATGCATTATTTTTCTCAGCTTGGAAAGATATATGGAAGAAGAGAAACTACTTTGTAAAACAAAGACTTTACTTTTTATATTTAGAATTCAAATAAAGTAAATTTACGTTGTGTCAAGTCACTTTAGACAAAGTGTACTGGGAAAAAAGAGAAAGCAAAATGATTGCTTCACAGATGCCTACAGTTCACATGAAGTACTGATTGTGTGAGAGACACTGAAAATCACCCTGAGTTCTTTTAAATGTTTTTGCTTGTATATTAATAATAAATAAAAACCTGTCAAGATTGCTTGAATTGGTGTTGAATTCTAATATTCACAATATTCCAGCTGAGTTTAAATATCACTCTGCAGTTCTGAGGTGTTCCGTTATTATATGAGCAGGACAGTAACAGAAATATATCATTTCTTTAACCATTTAATTTTTGTGTCTATAACTTTGCATTTTTTAAATCTTAAAGAAAAGAATGTTTTAGGAGTAAAGACCACAGATTCTTTCTAAATTAAGATAAATAAATGTAACAGTATGTCCATGATCTGTGTATTATAACAACATACAAAATGGCACCATATGTGTATATATATATATATATATATATATGTTTTTCCAAAGTCCTTTTTTCTTATTTTCAGAAAAAGAAAGCCTAACGTAATCTATTGATTAAAAAAATAATAACAAACTAAACCAGAACTAAAACGCAATTGAGAATAAATGTTAATTAATTAACTCTATTTTGTCCCTTTCTATTAAATAGCTCTTGCTCATTCAAATCTCCTGCAAATTTTGAATAAGCCCGATCTGGGAATTTTAAAATAACTAGTTTTTAAGTTATAGCATTCTTTATGTTTGCAAAAATCTAATTTGACTTAAAAGTGTACATTAAATTAATGATTTCAATATTTTATTGGTTCATATTACAAAAATTATCTTGTTTATGGTAGTTTTTTCATTTTTAACATTAAAATTTAAAATAAAATTGCTTAAGCAGTTCTAAATATTGGATTTGAAATAGATACTCTAGATTTCAGTGAATGCTTTTGTTATTTCTCCTGATAATGAAAATTCGGGGAAAATAATGATGGGGCAATTAATAACCAAAGACATCAAAGTCATATGTAGTAGAAAAGAGAAAATGGACATATTTACATGAATATGATTTTCAGTAACATAAAGTATTGCATTATATACATAGTTTGCTAAACACTTAGGATAATTTATAATTAAAACACAGCTTAAATGTATCCTTACTGGATTTACTCATACATTCTACCTTATCCCACCCCTATCCCTCCCTCACCTGTAAAACACATCATATAAATTTCCATGGAATAATGTCAGAGAAGAAACAGACATAATATTGTGCATTCTCTTACTCTGGAAGGACTTCGGTTAGAGTGTGCATTGATACCGAGACTGCTGTTACATTTACGTCTACCAATGATTCATTATTAATAGGTCTCTCATACTGAATGACACTAGAAATAAGAGTTATTCTTTATTGAATCCAAATATTGCCTCTAAAATATTCTATCTCTGGTAACACTTTGCTTCATAGCATCCTTATAGGATATTAGTTAAATGTGCCAATAAAAACATTATAGCACAATAAATTTTAAATATACATGTTAAGTGTAATTTGACATGGCTTGATATTTTAAAATATGCATTTCGTTATATCTTTGTTCCAAGACACTTCTCAAACTTTGGGTTACTGGCAAACTGAATAAGTGAAAATGTATTATCTACCATTTAGTCCTTTTCAATTACTCCACATTAACTTTCTTTCTTCTTTTTAAATTTTTATTTTATATTGGAGTATAGTTGATTAACAATATTATGTTAGTTTCAGGTATACAGCAAAGTGATGCAGTTATACATATACAAGTATCTATTCTTTTTCAAATTATTTTCCCCTTTAAGTTATTACAGAGTATTGAGCAGAATTCCCTGTGCTATACAGTATGTCCTTGTTGGTTATCCATTTTAAATATAGTAGTGTGTACATGTCAATCCCAAAGTCCCAATCTAAAGCCCATTGAGAAAAACACAGATATACATTTTCTATTTTGTCATTTAATGTTAGTATCAATCTCTAACTTGACATTATCATGATAAAAACTAATCTTTATGGAGCTGTGTGCCAGTTATGGCACTAAATTATCTCTTAATACACATCCAGCCTCATGAGTTAGGTTTTATTATCATGCTTACTCTACTGAAGGAAGTGAAGCTTGCACAGATGAGGAAACTTGCCCAAATAATTTTACTTAAGTATAAAGTCAGGTACTCTAGATCCTGAACCTTAACCATGATAAGTCCCTTCTTAGGGATTGTGACAGAGAAATTAATGCAAGTTTATAACTATACTCTATGACTATATCCTAGTCTATTCAAAAAGATGCTAAAATCCAGGGTTTCTGTCAGAGAAATGATGTTAACACTATATCGCTTTTAAAAAAAAATAATTTTAGAGGATCTTTTGATAACTAAATAAGGCTACTGTATTAACATTCCCCCAATTCTGTGATACTCACATATATGTGAATGGATTAGGCAACCATTCATTTAAAGTCTATATACTATGCATGTTATTTATATATATAGAAAATATTTTATAGTGACAAGTCTTAAGAAATTCTTAGGCACCTAAATATCTCCAAGTTGAGACTATCATGTTTTCAGTAAAACACTAGTTCAGTCAATTCTGTCCATTTTTATATTTGGTTTCTTTCTCCTTTAAAATTTCAACTTCTGTTAGTGGTATATATATTATTTTGAAAATACAAAAAAACTATCTTATTAGATAAGATGTTGGCTAAGTTCTTTAACTGAAAATAGATAGCAGTGGCTTAAACAAAATAATGTAAATACTCTTCTGTTCTAAAAATTCAAAATGCTGGGCTTCCCTGGTGGCGCAGTGGTTGAGAGTCCTCCTGCCGATGCAGGGGACATGGGTTTGTGCCCTGGTCCGGGAATATCCCGCATGCCGCGGAGCGACTGGGCCCGTGAGCCATGGCCGCTGAGGCTCCGCGTCCGGAGCCTGTGCTCCGCAACGGGAGAGGCCACAATAGTGAGAGGCCCGCGTACCGCCAAAAAAAAAAAAAAATTCAAAATGCTGCCAGATGACCTGGAGGGATAGAGGTATCTTCTATATTGTTGCTTTACAGTTCCTTTGGATGTTGACCTTACCATGACACATCTGAATCAGATTGAATGTCAGAAAGCAGACTTGAGTGGTGAGCATTTTTCTTTTACAGGAATGATTATAAAATGGCATTCATTATTTCTGTTCCCATCTTATTAGACATAAGTTAGACATATGACAATCCTGAGTTGCAAAGGAGTCTTGCTAATATAGTCTCTAACTGGGTGTTTGTGTGCCCAGCTGAAACTATCAATGCTCTATTATTAAAAGAAAAGGAGAATGGATATTGGCATAGGTAACCATTAAAGAATTTATAATCTTTAATATTAATTTCTAGTTAGTATGAATAGTACTGAAATAAACATCTGAAATACATTAATCATTCCTCAGGCTTGATGATACCTTATAGAATTCAAAAATGTAAATTCAGGTTAATCAGTATAGTAAACAAAAAAAAAATTGAAATAGTTCCCAAATATATTTTTCAATAAAAGTACTAATTTATGCTTGAATATAATTTATGCTTGAAAACAATGATATATTCCAGGATATAGTTATAACTCTTTAAAAATGCTATAGGCAAAATACTTTTAAAAAAGTACATTAGTTTCCTTTTTAATTATTATATATTTCTAAATTAATTGGCCAATTTTTCTTGTTCTCCACACTGTGTTTTCTTGCATTTTATGTGGAATTTAACGATTCATACTAATGTATATGAATTTCATATATATCATGGATATTAATGCTTCACCAATTATATTGTTAAAAAATACTCTTCTAGTTTGAGCGCTGCTTCTTATTGATTAACTTACTGCTTTTCTGTGATGCTTTAGAACTTTAAAAGCTTTCTGTTTCCAGTAGTCAACTCCATCAATAATATTCTTTCAGGGTCATTTTTTCCCCTTTTTTCCCCAGTTTTATTGAGATATAATTGACATACAACACTGAATAAGTTTAAGATGTACAGCACAATGATTTGACTTGCATGCATTGTGATATGATTACCACAGTAAAGTTAGTTAACATCCATCATCCCATATAGATGCAAAAAAAGAAAAAAAATTCCTTCTGATGAGAACTCAGGATTTATTCCTTTAATAACTTTCATATACATCATACAGCAGTGTTAACTATAGTGATCATGGTGTACATTACATCTCTAGTACTTACTTATCTTATAACTGAAGTTTGACCACCTTCATCCAATTGCCTCTCCCTCTACCCCCCACCTCTGATAACCACAAAACTTATCTCTTTTTCTATGAATTTCTTTTCTTTTTAAAAATTTTCCACACATAAGTGAGATTATACAGTATTTGTCTTTCTCTTTCTGCCTTATTTCACTTAGAATAAGGCCCTCAAAATCTATCAACGTTGTCACAAATGACATGATTTCCTCCATTTTTATGGCTGAAAAATATACAATTGCATGTGTGTGTGTATGTGTGTGTGTGTGTGTGTGTGTGTGTATATATATATATATAGAGAGAGAGAGAGAGAGAGAGAGAACTTCTTTATCCATTCATCCATGAATAGATACTTAGGTTGTTTCCAACTCTTGGTTATTGTAAATAATGCTGCTATGAACATGTGGGGTGTATCCCTTCGACATATTGTTTTAGTTTCCTTCAGATACACAGCTGATCCTTGAACAACAGGTCTGAGCTGTGGGAGTCTACCTATATGCAGATATTTTCAATAAATACATACAGAACTATTAAGGTCTGTGGTTGGTTTAAACAGAGGTTTAAAAAATATGTAATTATACATAAATGCTAAGGTGCATTTTTTCACTTATTAACATATCTTGAGATGCACAAGAGATTTGATGTCATAGTTTAATTGGTGACGTTTCTTTCTTAGTGGTTCACTAATATTAGTGCATCTTATAATAAGTGTCCCATTAGTGTGATGAAATATAGCATAGTAAAGCACTCAGAATAGGCACCTAGCTCTTACTTGCTGTACCATACTAATCACAGAGTAAGCAAAAAAAAAAATACATATATATGTATACATATATATATATGTGTATATGTATATATACACACATACACACATATATATATGTGTGTGTGTATATATATATATATTTATTTATATATATATTTTTATATATCTCACAAAACGATCTTGCCCCGAGGGGCTTGTAATCTACTGTGGCAGAAGAAAAATAATACATGTGAGCTCACTTTCTCAATAACATCTATTTAAACCTTTTCAATTTTCTCTAGTCTTTTCTCTCTTAATTTCTGTCTCCTCATTACTGTGCCTTTGGGCACCAAGTTCAAAGGGAAGCAAGAAAAGTTCTACCACTATATACTGTCAAAAATAGCAGAAAAGTAGAGTAAAATAAAATAATTTTCAATTAAAAATGGTTAAACTAATAACTGATTTTTTATTAAAGAGGGCCTAAGTAGGTCTAGGTCTGAGGTCTACTTGTCATCTCTTTTTCTATATATTTGATCCCTAGGGGAATATTACCTAGTCTCAAGAACTTTTATATCTTCTACACAATGAGAACTCCCAAATTAGATCACTATTCTGCTTCTATTCCCTCAAAGTTAAACATATGTCTAACAACCTAGATAGTATATCTATATGAATTTTTCATGTTAATTGATTTTTTATTGACATATAGTTGATTTACAATGTTATGTTAATTTCTGCTGTACAGCAAAGTGATTCAGTGTTATATATATGTCTATATATACATTCTTTTTAATATTCTTTTCTATTATGGTTTATCACAGTATATTGAATATAGTTCCCTGTGCTACATAGTAGGACCTTGTTGTTTATCCATTCTATATATATTAGTTCACATCTGCTAACCCCAAACTCCCACTCTCTCCCTCCCCCACTCCCCCTCCCTCGTGGCAACCACAAGTCTTTTCTCTATGTCTGTGATTCTGTTTCTGTTAAGTTCATTTCTGTCATATTTTATTTTTTGGGGGGTGGTGTTTATTAATAAATTTATTTATTTAGTTATTTTTGGCTGTGTTGGGTCTTTGTTGCTGCAGGTGGGCTTTCTCTAGCTGTGGTGAGCAGGGGCTACTCTTCGTTGTGGTGCGTGGGCTTCTCATTGTGGTGGCTTCTCTTGTTGTGGAGCATGGGCTCTAGGCATGCGGGATTCAGTAGTTGTGGCACGTGGCCTCAGTAGTTGTGGCTCACGGGTTCTAGAGCGCAGGCTCAGTAGTTGTGGCACGCAGGCTTAGTTGCTCTGCGGCATGTGGGATCTTCCCAGACCAGGGCTCAAACCCGTGTCCCCTGCATTGGCAGGCGGATTCTTAACCACTGTGCCACCAGGGAAGTCCTGTGTCATATTTTAGATGTTAACAGATACCTCAAACCAAAACTGTCTGAAAGCTTGTTGGGTATTTATACACATCACAGCAAAAACAAGCAAAGCTGGCTTCTCCCTCAGAAATCGTGGCAACAGGATCATTCTAAGTAAACAGGGTTAAAGTCCTATAGTCATTTTTGCCTCCTCTTTACCTCTTACATCCAATCCATGAACAAATTATGTCAGGTCTCCCTTCAAAATGAATCCAGAGGCTCCTGCCTTTGACCATGATAGAGATTCTGGTCTAGGATTAGACATCCCTTGTAAAACACTGAGAAACTGTACAAAATACATGACATAACTATTTTTTTAGACATTGGAAAATAGGAAATGTGGAAATGTGTCTCTTATGAAAAAATAAATAAATTAAATGAGACTTATGTTTGCACAGGATCTTAACCTGGAGGAAATTTATAAAACACAGTGCAGCAAGGAGAAATACAAGCAGGATATATGAGTTTTATTGAGGTGAGGAAACAGATCTGAGTTCAGGGAGGCTGAGGAAGCTAAACTTTTCAGGGAGTAGTACTGGATAAAAGGTTAGCTAGTTAGGGAGTGCCTGGAGTCTTTGGCTGTGTATATGTATAATCTATAAGGACAGGCAAACAGAAACTACTGGGAAAATATAATCTCAAAAACTTGCAGAGCTCAAACAGGGTTGAAAGTTGTTAGAATTCCAACCAGCCAGAGTGGAGAGACCTCAGTGAATACTCAAGGCAGTCAGGTGAGAGCCAGAAAGTTCCTGCCTTATATAGAGCACTAAAACAGCCCTAGAATAAATGTTTTACCAGACCTCCCATAACAAAGCTGAAACCATCACTAATATGGATCAATATCGTTCTCAGGTAAAATAGTTGCTGGTAAAGTCAACACTCTTTTAAGAAAATAAAAACTATATATTGTGAATATTATTATTCACAATATATAGCACCCAGTAAAAATTACTAGAGATATAAAGAGCAGGGTAATATGGACAAAGTACATAAAATAGCTAAAGGTTAATAAAGTAAGGAAAATTTTATTGAACACAAGTAACTATACAAAATTAATGAAAACTAAAGATACATGTATGCTCCAAAAGTTTGAAAGAGTGTTTTTTTTTTTTTTTTTACTGTTTTTCTAACTTACAATTCTTTATTCAAATACCTATGATTCAAATATTTGTCTTTCTCTGTCTGACTTACTTTACTTAGTATTATAATCTCTAGGTCCATCCATGTTGCTGCAAATGGCATTATTTTGTTCTTACTTATGCCTGAGTAATATTCCATTGTATATATGTACCACATCTTCTTTACCCATCCCTCTGTCGATGACATTTATGTTGCTTCCATGCCTTGGCTGTTGTAAATAGTGCTGCAATGAACATTGGGGTGCATGTATTTTTTAGAAGTGTAGTTTTCTGTGGATATATGCCAGGGAGTGGGATTGCTGGATGATAGAGCAGTTCTATTTTTAGTTTTTTAAGGAAACTTTATACTGTTCTCCATAGTGGTTGTACCACTTTACATTCCCACCAATGGTGTAGGAGGATTCCCTTTTCTCCATACCCTCTCCAGCATTTACTGTTTGTAGACTTTTTGATGATGGCCATTCTGACAGATATGAGGTGATACCTCATTGTAGTTTTGATTTGCATTTCTCTAATAATTAGGGATGTTGAGAATCTTTACATGTGCTTTTTGGCCATCTGTATGTCTTCTTTGGAGAAATGTCTATTTAGCTCTTCTGTCCATTTTTTGATTGGGTGTTTTTTTGTTTGTTTGTTTCTTTTTTTTGACATAGAACTGCATGAGCTGTTTGTATAATTTGGAGATTAATCCCAGGTTGGTTGCTTCATTTGCAAATATTTTTTCCCATTCTGTGGGTTGTCTTTTTGCTTTGTTTATGGTGTCCTTTACTGTGCAAAACTTTTAAGTTTCATTAGGTCCCATTTGTTCATTTTTGGTTTTACTTTCGTTACTCTAGGAGGTGGATCCAAAAAGAATGCTGCGATTTATGTCAAAGACTGTTCTGCCTATGTTTTCCTCTAAGAGTTTTATAGTATCTGGCCTTACATTTGGGTCTTTGATACATTTTGAGTTTATTTTTGTGTATGGTGCTAGGGAATACTCTAATTTCATTCTTTTACATGTAGCTGTCCAGTTTTTCCAGTACCACTTATTGAAGAGACTATCTTTTCTCCATTCTATATTCTTGCCTCCTTTGTCATAGATTAATTGACCACAGGTGCACTGGTTTATTTCTGGGCTTTCTATCCTGTGCCATTGATCTATATTTCTGTTTTTGCACCAGTACCATACTGTCTTGATGACTGTAGCTTTGTAGTATAGTCTGAAGTTAGGAAGCCTGATTCTTCCAGCTCTGTTCTTCTTTCTCAAGATGGATTTCACTATTCAGGGTCTTTCTTGTTTCCATACAAATTTGAAGATTTTTTATTCTAGTTCTCTGAAAGTTATCAAATGGTAATTTGATAGGGATTGCGTTGAATCTGTAGATTGCCTTGGGTAGTATAGTCATTTTGACAATATTGATTTTTCCAATCCAGGAACATGGTATGTCTCTCCATATGTTTGTGTCATCTTCAATTTCTTTCATCACTGTTTTATAGTATTCAGAATACAGGCATTTTGCCTCCTTAGGTAGGTTTATTCCTAGGTATTTTCTTCTTTGTGATGCAGTGTTAAATGGGATCATTTCTTTAATTTCTCTTCCTGGTATTTCATTGTTAGTGTATAGGGATGCAAGAGACTCCTGTGTATTAATTTTGTATCCTGCAACTTCACTGAATGCATTGTTGAGCTCTAGTAGTTTTTTGATAGCATCTTTAGGATTTTCTATGTATAGTATTATGTCATCTGCAAAGAGTGACACTTTTACTTCTTCTTTTCCAATTTAGATTCCTTTTATTTCATTTTCTTTTCTGATTGCTATGGCGTAAGTTCCCTCTATGCCCATTTTCTGGAGAGTTTTTTTTTTTTATCATAAATGGGTGTTGAATTTTGTCAAAAGCTTTTTCTGCATCTATTCAGATGGTCATATGGTTTTTATTCTTCAGTTTGTTAGTATGGTATATGACACTGATTGCTTTGAAAAATACTTGCATCCCTGGGATAAATCCCACTTGATCACGGTGTATAATCCTTTTAATGTGTTGTTAGATTCTGTTGGCTAGAATTTTGTTGAGAATTTTTGCATCTATATTCATCAGTGATATTGGTCTATAATTTTCATTTTTTGTAGTATCTTTGTCTGGTTTTGGTATCAGGGTGATGGTGGCCTCATAGAATGAGCTTGGGAGTATCTTTCCTCTGCAGTTTTTTGGAAGAGTTTCAGAAGGTTAGGTGTTAATTCTTCTCTAAATGTTTGATAGAAGTTGCTTGTGATGCCATCTGGTCCTGGACTTTTGTTTGTTGGAAATTTTTAAATCACACTTTCAATTTCATTACTTGTGATTGGTCTGTTCATATTTTCTAATTTTTCCTGGTTCAGTCTTGGAAGGTTGCTCCTTTCTAAGGATTTGTCCATTTCTTCCAGGTTGTCCATTTTATTGGCATACAGTTGTTTGTAGTAAGCTCTTATCATCCTTTGTAGTTCTGTGGTGTCTGTTACCTCTCCTTCTTCATTTTTAATTTTATTGATTTGAGCTCTCTCCCTTTTTTGCTTGATGAATGTGGCTAAAGGCTTATCAGTTTTGTTTACCTTTTCAGAGAACCAGCTTTTAGTTTCATTCATCTTTTCTATTGTTTTCTTCATTTCATAATAGAAGTTTTAAAGAACTGATTTTTTTTGAAATTTTGAATTTGATATTATTATTTTTTTATACAGCAGGATGTTATTAGTCATCAATTTTATAAACATCAGCATATACATGTCAATCCCAATCATCCAATTCATCACACCACCACCCCCAACCCCCCACAGCTTTTCCCCCTTGGTGTCCATGCGTTTGTTCTCTACATCTGTGTCTCAATTTCTGCCCTGCAAACCGGTTCACCTGTACCATATTTCTAGGTTCCACATATATGTGTTAATATACAATATTTGTTTTTCTCTCTCTGACTTCACTCTGTATGACAGTCTCTAGATCCATCCATCCACGTCTCAACAAATGACCCAATTTCGTTCCTTTTTATGGCTGAGTAATATTCTATTGTATATATGTACCATATCTTCTTTATCCATTCATCTCTCGATGGGCATTTAGGTTGCTTCCATGACCTGGCTATTGTAATTAGTGCTGCAATGAACACTGAGGTGCATGTGTCTTTTTGAATTATGGTTTTCTCTGGATATATGCCCAGTAGTGGGATTACTGGATCATATGGTAATTCTATTTATAGTTTTTTAAGGAACCTCCATACTGTTCTCCATAGTAACTGTATCAATTTACATTCCTACCAACAGTGCAAGAGGGTTCCCTTTTCTCCACACCCTCTCCAGCATTTGTTGTTTGTAGATTTTCTGATGATACCCATTCTAACTGGTGTGAAGTGTTACCTCATTGTACTTTGATTTGCATTTCTCTAATAATTAGTGATGCTGAGCAGCTTTTCATGTCCTTCTCGGCCATCTGTATGTCTTGTTTGGAGAAATGTCTATTTAGGTCTTCTGCCCATTTTTGGATTAGGTTGTTTTTGTTTTTTTTTTTTTCTGATATTGAGCTGCATGAGCTGTTTATATATTTTGGAGGTAAATTCTTTTTTTTGTGTGTGTGTGTTTTTTAAACATCTTTATTGGAGTATAACTGCTTTACAATGGTGTGTTAGTTTCTGCTGTATAACAAAGTGAATCAGCTATATGTATACATACATCCCCATATATCCTCTCCCTCTTGCATCTCCCTCCCCCAGAGTAACTGTTAATTCAGAGCCAGGCTGTGGAGTCTTCCTTGAGGGTTGTTATAGCTTGTAATTGGTCTGTTCATATTTTCTATTTCTTCCTGATTCAGTCTTGGCAGGTTGTGCCTTTCTAAGAATTTGTCCATTTCTTCCAGGTTGTCCATTTTATTGGCATAGAGTTGCTTGTAGTAATCTCTCATGATCTTTTGTATTTCTGCAGTGTCAGTTGTTACTTCTCCTTTTTCATTTCTAATTCTATTGATTTGAGTCTTCTCCCTTTTTTTCTTGATGAGTCTGGCTAATGGTTTATCAATTTTGTTTATCCTTTCAAAGAACCAGCTTTTAGTTTTATTGATCTTTGCTATCGTTTCCTTCATTTCTTTTTCATTTATTTCTGATCTGATTTTTATGATTTCTTTCCTCCTGCTAACTTTGGGGTTTTTTTGTTCTTCTTTCTCTAATTGCTTTAGGTGCAAGGTTAGGTTGTTTATTCGAGATGTTTCCTGTTTCTTAAGGTAAGATTGTATTGCTATAAACTTCCCTCTTAGAACTGCTTTTGCTGCATCCCATAGATTTTGAGTCGTCGTGTCTCCATTGTCATTTGTTTCTAGGTATTTTTTGATTTCCTCTTTGATTTCTTCAGTGATCACTTCGTTATTAAGTAGTGTATTGTTTAGCCTCCATGTGTTTGTATTTTTTACAGATCTTCTCCTGTAATTGATATCGAGTCTCATAGCGTTGTGGTCGGAAAAGATACTTGATACAATTTCAATTTTCTTAAATTTACCAAGGCTTGATTTGTGACCCAAGATATGATCTATCCTGGAGAATGTTCCATGAGCACTTGAGAAAAATGTGTATTCTGTTGTTTTTGGATGGAATGTCCTATAAATATCAATTAACTCCATCTCGTTTAATGTATCATTTAAAGCTTGTGTTTCCTTATTTATTTTCATTTTGGATGATCTGTCCATTGGTGAAAGTGGGGTGTTAAAGTCCCCTACTATGAATGTGTTACTGTCGATTTCCCCTTTTATGGTTGTCAGTATTTGCCTTATGTATTGAGGTGCACCTATGTTGGGTGCATAAATATTTACAATTGTTATATCTTCCTCTTGGATCGATCCCTTGATCATTATGTAGTGTGCTTCTTTGTCTCTTCTAATAGTCTTTATTTTAAAGTCTATTTTGTCTGATATGAGAATTGCTACTCCAGCTTTCTTTTGGTTTCCATTTGCATGAAATACCTTTTTCCATCCCCTTACTTTCAGTCTGTATGTGTCTCTAGGTCTGAAATGGGTCTCTTGTAGACAGCAAATATATGGGTCTTGTTTTTGTATCCATTCAGCCAATCTGTGTCTTTTGGTGGGAGCATTTAGTCCATTTACATTTAAGGTAATTATCGATATGTGTGTTCCTATTCCCATTTTCTTAATTGTTTTGGGTTTGTTATTGTAGGTCTTTTCCTGCTTTTGTGTTTCTTGCCTAGAGAAGTTCCTTTAGCAGTTGTTGTAGAGCTGGTTTGGTGGTGCTGAACTCTCTCAGCTTTTGCTTGTCTGTAAAGGTTTTAATTTCTCCATCAAATCTGAATGAGATCCTTGCTGGGTAGAGTAATCTTGGTTGCAGGTTTTTCTCCTTCAACACTTTCAATATGTCCTGCCACTCCCTTCTGGCTTGCAGAGTTTCTGCTGAAAGATCAGCTGTTAACCTTATGGGGATTCCCTTGTGTGTTATTTGTTGTTTTTCCCTTGCTGCTTTTAATATGTTTTCTTTGTATTTAATTTTTGACAGTTTGATTAATATGTGTCTTGGCGTATTTCTCCTTGGATTTATCCTGTATGGGACTCTCTGTGCTTCCTGGACTTGATTAACTATTTCCTTTCCCATATTAGGGAAGTTTTCAACTATAATCTCTTCAAATATTTTCTCAGTCCCTTTCTTTTTCTCTTCTTCTTCTGGAACCCCTATAATTCGAATGTTGGTGCATTTAATGTTGTCCCAGAGGTCTCTGAGACTGTCCTCAATTCTTTTCATTCTTTTTTCTTTATTTTGCTCTGCAGTAGTTATTTCCACTATTTTATCTTCCAGGTCACTTATCCGTTCTTCTGCCTCAGTTATTCTGCTATTGATCCCATCTAGAGTACTTTTAATTTCATTTATTGTGTTGTTCATCATTGCTTGTTTCATCTTTAGTTCTTCTAGGTCCTTGTTAACTGATTCTTGCATTTTGTCCATTCTATTGTCCATTCTATCTCCAAGATTTCGGATCAACCTTACTATCATTATTCTGAATTCTTTCTCAGGTAGACTGCCTATTTCCTCTTCATTTGTTAGGTCTGGTGGGTTTTTATCTTGCTCCTTCATCTGCTGTGTGTTTTTCTGTCTTTTCATTTTGCTTATCTTACTGTGTTTGGGGTCTCCTTTTTTGCAGGCTGAAGGTTCGTAGTTCCTATTGTTTTTTGTGTCTGTCCCCAGTGGCTAAGGTTGGTTCAGTGGGTTGTGTAGGCTTCCTGGTGGAGGGTACTAGTGCCTGTGTTCTGGTGGATGAGGCTGGATGTTGTCTTTCTGGTGGGCAGGTCCACGTCTGGTTGTGTGTTTTGGGGTGTTTGTAGACTTATTATGATTTGGGGCAGCCTCTCTGCTAATGGGTGGGGTTGTGTTCCTGTCTTGCTAGTTGTTTGGCATAGGATGTCCAGCACTGTAGCTTGCTGGTCGTTGAGTGAAGCTGGGTGCTGGCGTTGAGATGGAGATCTCTCGGAGATTTTTGCTGTTTGATATTATGTGCAGCTGGGAGGCCTCTTGTGGACCAGTGTCCTGAAGTTGGCTCTCCCACCTCAGAGGCACAGCACTGACTCCTGGCTGCAGCACCAAGAGCCTTTCATCCACAGGGCTCCTTAATTTGGGATGATTCGTTGTCTATTCAGGTATTCCACAGATGCAGGGTATATCAAATTGATTGTGGAGCTTTAATCCGCTGCTTCTGAGGCTGCTGGGAGAGATTTCCCTTTCTCTTCTTTGTTCTCACAGTTCCCAGGGGCTCAGCTTTGGATTTGGCCCCGCCTGTGCATGTAGGTCGCCGGAGGGCGTCTGTTCTTTGCTCAGACAGGACGGGGTTAAAGGAGCCGCTGATTCGGAGGCTCTGGCTCACTCAGGCCGCGGGGTAGGGAGGGTCACGGAGTGTGGGGCGGGCCTGCAGCGGCAGAGGCCGGCGTGACGTTGCAGCCTGAGGCGCGCCGTGCGTTCTCCCGGGGGAGTTGTCCCTGGATCCCGGGACCCTGGCAGTGGCGGGCTGCACAGGCTCCCCGGAAGGGCGTGTGGCTAGTGACCTGTGTTCGCACACAGGCCTCCTGGTGGTGGCAGCAGCGGCCTTAGCGTCTCATGTCTGTCTCTGGGCTCCGCACTTTTAGCCGCGGCTCGCGCCCGTCCCTGGAGCTCTCTCAAGCAGCGTTCTTAATCCCCTCTCCTCGTGCACCAGGAAACAAAGAGGGACGCAAAAGTCTCTTGCCTGTTCGGCAGGTCCAGACTTTTCCCGGACTCTCTCCCGGCTAGCCGCGGTGCACTAACGCCCTGCAGGCTCTGTTCACGCCGCCAACCTCAGTCCTCTCCCGGCGCTCCGACAAAAGCCGGAGCCTCAGCTCCCAGTCCCGCCCGCCCCGGTGGGCGAGCAGACAAGCCTCTCGGCTGGTGAGTGCTGGTCGGCCCGATCCTCTGCGCTGGAATCTCTCCGCTTTGCCCTCCGCACCCCTGTTGCTGTGCTCTCTTCCGCGGATCCCAAGCTCCCCCACTCCGCCTCCCGAAGTCTCCACCCGCGAAGGGGCTTCCTAGTGTGTGGACAGTTTTCCTCCTTCACAGCTCTCTCCCGCTGGTGCAGGACCCGTCCCTATCCTTTTGTCTCTGTTTAGTTTTTTCTTTTGCCCTAACCAGGTACGTGGGGGGTTCCTTGCCTTTTGGGAGGTCTGAGGTCTTCTGCCAGCGTTCAGTAGGTGCTCCGTAGGAGTTGTTCCACGCGTAGATGTATTTCTGGTGTATCTGTGGGGAGGAAGGTGATCTCCGCGTCTTACTCTTCCGCCATCTTCCCGGAAGTCCCTGGAGGTAAATTCTTTGTTGATTTGTTTGTAAATATTTTCTCTCATTCTGTGGGTTCTCTTTTCATCTTGTTTATGGTTTTCTTTGCTGTGCAAAAGCATTTAAGTTTCATTGGGTCCCATTTGTTTATTTTTGTTTTTATTTCCATTACTCTAGGAGGTGGATCAAAAAAGATCTTGCTGTGATTTATGTCAAAGAGTGTTCTTCCTATGTTTTCCTCTAAGACTTTTATAGTGTCCAGACTTACATTTAGGTTTCTAATCCATTTTGAGTTTATTTTTGTGTATGGTGTTAAGGAGTGTTCTAATTTCATTCTTTTACATGTAGCTTTCCAGTTTTCCCAGCAGCACGTATTGAAGGGACTCTCTTTTCTCCATTGTATATCCTTGCCTCCTTTGTCATAGATTAGTTGACCATTGGTGCATGGATTTATCTCTGGGCTTTCTGTCTTGTTCCATTGATCTATGTTTCTGTTTTTGTGACAGTACCATATTGTCTTGCTTACTGTAGCTTTGTAGTATAGTCTGAAATCAGGGAGTCTGATTTCTTCAGCTCTGTTATTTTCCCTCAGGAGTGTTTGGCTATTCAGGGTCCTTTGTGTCTCCTATAAATTTTAAGACTTTTGTTCTATTTCCTTAAAAAATGCCATTGGCAATTTGATAGGGATTGCATTGAATCTGTAGATTGCTTTGGGTAGTATAGTCATTTTCACAATATTGATTCTTCCAATCCAAGAACATGGTATATCTCTCCATCTGTTGGTATCATCTTTAATTTCTTTTATTAATGTCTTATAGTTTTCTGCATTCAGGTCTTTTGTCTCCCTGGGTAGGTTTATTCCTAGGTACTTTGTTCTTTTTGTTGCAATGGTAAATGGGAGTGTTTCCTTAACTTCTCTTTCAGATTTTTCATCATTAGTGTATAAGAATGCAAGAGATTTCTGTGCATTAATTTTGTATCTTGCAACTTTACCAAATTCATTGATTAACTCTAGAAGTTTTCTGTTGGCATCTTCAGGACTCTCTATGTATAGTATCATTTCATCTGCAAACAGTGACAATTTTACTTCTTCTTTTCCATTTTGTATTCCTTTTACATCTTTTTCTTCTGTGATTGTTGTGGCTAGGACTTCCAAAACTAGGCTGAATAATAGTGGTGAGAGTGGACATCCTTGCCTTGTTCCTGATCTTAGAGGAAATGCTTTCAGTTTTTCACCATTGAGGATGATGTTTGCTGTGGGTTTGTCATATATGGGCTTTATTATGTTGATGTAGGTTTCCTCTATGCCCACTTTCTGGAGAGTTCTAATCATAAATGGGTGTTGAATTTTGTCAGAAGTTTTTTCTGCATCTATTGAGATGATAGTATGGTTTTCATTCTTCAATTTGTTAATATAGTGTATCACATTGATTGATTTGCGTATATTGAAGAATCCTTGCATCCCTGTGATAAATTCCACTTGATCATGCTGTATGATCCTTTTAATGTGTTGTTGGATTCTGTTTGCTAGTATTTTGTTGAGGATTTTTGTATCTATATTCATCAGTGATATTGGTCTGTAATTTTCTTTTTTTGTAGTATCCTTGTCTGGTTTTGGTATCAGGGTGATGGTGGTCTCATAGATTGAGTTTGGGAGTGTTCCTTCCTCCTCAATTTTTTGGAAGAGTTTGAGAAGGACGTGTGTTAGCTCTTCTCTACATGTTTGATAGAATTCATCTGTGAAGCCATCGGATCCTGGGCTTTTGTTTGTTGGAAAATTTTTAATCACAGCTTCATTTCCATTACTTATGTTTGGTCTGTTCATATTTTCTATTTCTTCCTGATTCAGTCTTGGAAGGTTATACCTTTCTAAAAATTTGTCCATTTCTTCTATGTTGTCCACTTTATTGGCAGAGAGTAACTTGTTGTCTCTTAGGATGTTTTGTATTTCTGCAGTGTTGTTGTAACTCTTCCTTTTTCATTTCTAATTTAATTGATTTGAGTCCTCTCCCTCTTTTTCTTGATGAGTCTGGCTAATGGTTTATCAATTTTATTATCTCAAAGCCCGCTTTTAGTTTTATTGATCTTTGCTGTTGTTTTCTTTGTTTCTATTTCATTTATTTCTTCTTTGATCTTTATGATTTCTTTCCTTCTGGTAAATTTGGGTTTTGTTTGTTCTTCTTTCTCTAGTTCCTTTACGTGTAAAGTTAGATTGTTTATTTGAGATTTTTCTTGTGTCTTGAGGTAGGCATGTATAGCTATAAACTCCCTCTAAGAACTGCTTTTGCTGCACCCATAGGTTTTGGATCATCGTTTTTTCATTGTCATTTGTGTCTAGGTTTTTTTGATTTCCTCTGATTTCTTCAGTGATCTCTTGGTTATTTTGTAACATATTGTTTAGCCTCCATGTGTTTGGTTTTTTCTCGTTTTTTTCCTGTAATTCATTTCTAATCTCATAGTGTTGTTGTCAGAAAATATGCTTGATATGATTCCAATATTATTAAGTTTACTGAGGCTTCATTTGTGACCAAAGATGTGATCTATCCTGGAGAATGTTCCATGCACACTTGAGAAGATAGTGTAATCTGCTGTTTTTGGATGGAATGTCCTATAAATATCAATTAAATCTATCTGGTCTTTTGTGTCATTTAAAGCTCTGTTTCCTTATTTATTTTCATTTTGGATGATCTGTCCATTGGTGTAATTGAGGTGTTAAAGTCCCCCACTATTACTGTGTTACTGTCGATTTCCTCTTTTATAGCTGTTAGTGGTTGCCTTATGTATTGAGGTGCTCCTATGTTGGGTGCATATATATTTACAATTGTTATGTCTTCTTCTTGGATTGATCCCTTGATCGTTATGTAGTGTCCTCCTTTGTGTCTTGTAACATTCTTCATTTTTAAGTCTATTTTATCTTATATGAGTATTGCTACTCCAGGTTTTTTTTGATTTCCATTTGCATGGAATATCTTTTTCCATCCCCTCACTTTCAGTCTGTATGTGTCCCTAGGTCTGAAGTGGGTCTCTTGTAGACAGCATATGTATGGGTCTTGTTTATGTATCCATTCAGCAAGGCTGTGTCTTTTGGTTGGAGCATTTAATCCATTCACGTTTAGGGTAATTATTGATATGTATGTTCCTATTCCCATTTTCTTAATTGTTTTGTTTTGTTTTTTTTTTTGTAGGTCCTTTCCTTTTCTTGTGGTTCCCACTTAAAGAAGTTCCTTTAGCATTTGTTGTAGAGTTGGTTTGGTGGTGTTGAATTCTTTTAGCTTTTGTTTTTCCATGATGATTTTGATTTCTCCATCGAATCTGAGTGAAATCCTTGCCGGGTAGAGTAATCTTGGTTGTAGGTTCTTCCCTTTCATCACTTTAAGTATATTATGCCACTCCCTTCTGGCTTGTAGAGTTTCTGCTGAGAAATCAGCTGTTAAGCTTATGGGAGTTCCTTTGTATGTTATTTGTTGTTTTTCCTTTGCTGCTTTCAATAATTTTACTTTGTCTATAATTTTTGCCTGTTTGATTTCTATGTGTCTCGGCATGTTTCTCCTTGGGTTTATCCCGTATTGGACTCTCTGCACTTCCTGGATTTGGGTGGCTATTTCCTTTCCCATGTTGCAAAGTTTTCAACTATAATCTCTTCAAATATTTTCTCAGGTTCTTTCTCTCTCTCTTCTCCTTCTGGGACCCCTATAATGTGAACGTTGTTGTGTTTAATGTTGTCCCAGATGTCTCTTAGGCTGTCTTCATTTCTTTTCATTCTTTTTTCTTTATTATGTTCCACAGCAGTGAATTCCACCATTCTGTCTTCCAGGTCACTTATCCGTTCTTCTGCTTCAGTTATTCTGCTATTGATTCCTTCTAGTGTAGTTTTCAGTTATTGTATTGCTTATCTCTCTTTGTTTGTCCTTTAGTTCTTCTAGGTCTTTGTTAAACATTTCTTGCATCTTCTCACTCTTTGCCTCCATTCTTTTTCCAAGGTTGTGGATCATCTTCACTATCATTATTCTGAATTCTTTTTCTGGAAAATTGCCTATCTCCACTTCATGTAGTTGTTTTTCTGGTGTTTTATCCTGTTTCTTCACCTGGTACATAGCCCTCTGCCTTTTTGTTTTATAGATTGAGTGGTTATTTTATTGAAATATAGATAGAAAAAAATAATAGTCTATTATGTTTAAGTAGAAAATTATCTTCATGAAACTAGAGAAAAATAGAATGATTTTTTTTTCAAATATGAAAATATAGGGTTATTTAGTTAATGCCTAATTGTGACTTTTCTGGGTAGTGAATGAATTTTGAAATTTGACATCAAAAAGACATTTATTTGAGTCTTTTTTGTGTTTACTACTCACTAATTTCAGATTCAACTTTGTCATATGTAAAATCGAGATAATACTTAGCTCACACATTATTGTGGGAAATGAAATAACAGATGAAAAAGCCTGAAAGTTAATCATTTTAATGTATTTTAATAACTTTTCCTAGCATAGAATATTCATGCCTTAAACATTTAGTCCTTGTTTTACTCTCTAAGGTATTATATGTTCCATTTCTGTCTCACAAGCAACTGAAATTCAGGGAGAAAAAATATTATTCCTAAAATCACAAATGAGTGGCAGAGGTGAGATGTGAACTTTTGTCTTTTCAAGTCCCTGTCAAAAACTAATTCCAGTACTCAAAATTTGCTTCTAGTAAATTTAGTATACCTCTTCATCTTTCACAACATTTCTCCTACATATGGCTGCAAAATACTTTCTCACATACCTCGTAGCTCCTTTTATACCTTACCTTATAACCTTCTATTATTAGTTTCATCTTCTTATACCTTTTATTATTAGTTTTGATGTGGATTGCTTTCTTTAACTCAGTAATGAAACTTCAGCACCATTTCCAACAATGTTTTGCACATTAAAAATTTATGCCGAATATTTATGAAATTTTACTTGATTTGATTTTTAAGATTGTATCACACATTTAACTAAGAACACAAGCCCTGTTGTAGTCACATTTCCAGGTTTCAGTGCTTACCTAGCTTCATATCTCTTGTGTTACTAAAGAAAAGTCACTTAATGTCTTGATGCCTCAGTTTCCTATCTGTGACATAATAATTAAGTATATTTATGCCTACCTTGCAGACTTGATGGATTTAAATGAGAGAACAGTTACAAAAGGGCTTAGAATAGTACCTATCGCATAGAAATTGCCCCTTAATCTCTTTGATTACACTTGTTTTTACTGATTATCAGAAAAGACCAAATGTTGCTTAACACGCATACCAGACTTGTATGGGTAGGAATAATACTGTTTTCTCCTTTAGATGGGGATTATAAAAGTGAAAGGAAAAATAAATACTTAGGAACTAGCCAGACCTACAGTGAAACAAATCAAAACAAATGCCCACTCCATGTAGAAGCTGGAGAAGACGTGTTCTTCATGAGACATTCGGCTCCAGCTCTCATGTTGTATTTGTTCTCCCAACTCCTCAAAGTGTAGCTTTTTTATGCAGCACAATTATCTTCACCAAAATAGTGTCTACGTATATATATATATATATATATATATATATATATATATATATATTTTTTGTGGTGCACGGGCCTCTCACTGTTGTGGCCTTTCCCGTTGCGGAGCACAGGCTTCGGAGGCACAGGCTCAGCGGCCATGGCTCACGGGCCCAGCCGCTCCCTGGCATGTGGGATCTTCACAGACCGGGGCACAAGCCCGTGTCCCCTGCATCGGCAGGCGGACTCTCAACCACTGCGCCACCAGGGAAGTCCCCATCCACGTATTTTTATAAGTGAGAAAGAAGTCACTTGGAAAATCACAGCTAAAACTCTGCAAGGTATAGAAAATACAAATTGTAGCTTAAAAAATCATAATGATTGTAAACAGTTTTTTTTGTATGCAGAAAATTCATATATTCTCCTCAGGGTTTTGTTATCTATATTTAAAATTCGTGAACATTTGTTTCTAGAAAGAAAAAACAAGACCCTCATGCTATGTTCCCATCTGTAGACATTTTGAATATTGTAGACCTTTAAAAATTAGATTAATGATAACTTAGAAATCAGATTACTAGAAACATCTAAGTTTATTCATTACAATGATAATATGTGAGAGAAATGAGATATTATTTATAGAATTATGTAGTAAAAAATAAGGTCACTGAAGAACAGAAATAAGTTCAAAAATGAAGTATAAGCTTAATGGTCTTTGTTCTCCTACAAATATTAAAATAAATTACAGTAGCATATGTTTACATTTTTTTTTTTGGTTGTTCTGTCTCCTGGTAATTGAGTATGTGCCATAGATCCATAATATATTTTCAAATGTATCATGACTGTTTACTCTTGGCCTTTTGGCTAAGATCAAGTGTTATGTGTTGTCTCAAGAGACTCTAGCCTGCAAAAGCCAAGATATAGACTGTTATCTAATAAGTCTTTAGCATCTTTTAACTAAAATGATGGTAACCAATATTACACTAAGTGTTGGATAATTTATGAGTAATCTGTTACTCTGTAAAGATGCTCAAAGCATTAGCTGTAATGAATCTTCATCATTTTCATCTGTGTTAGACAGTAATCACACGCCATATTTTTCTCTATCTTTTTAACTCTTTTTCATTTTGCCACTTGATTTGGTAACAAAAATCAGCTAAGTATAGCTTAAAGCCATAAATCTTATTGGTTTAGAAGTATTTGACTTTTTTTCCTTTCTGCTGTCAAGATATTAATGGAACACCTATTTTATTCACTCTATCACTTAGGAAAGAGGTAATTATGTACTGCATAATGAATGGATTTTGGGTACTGTGTGTGTGTGTGTATGTGTGTGTATGTATGTGTGTGTGTATCACCCTACAGAGTCCCAGAGAAAACTAGGAGGAAAACACACTTTTTAGATTCCCATGTTTTAGCAAATAGTTTCCTTGCCCTCATTCAACTATCAGCACTCAGGTGTAACCAGTTAAGATGTATTCCTCTGTGTGATGCAGAGACTGTTCATTTCTTAACCATTATTTGTATTATCCATTCTTTGCTAAGAGAAATCAGATATTATTGGGAAAAAGAGGAAATCTACTCAGCTCAAAAAATAAAATACATCTGCTATCCTTTGTAGTTAAGGTTACCATTTGACTCGACCTTAGCGCCCCTTACTGGGGCTTCTGGGGAAGTACTTTAAAAAACAACAACAAAAACATACCTGACCAGCATTGACTATTGGCCACTCATATTTCTACCTCCTGCTGCTAGGAATACAGCTGCCATGCTTGTGACTGTCACTGTGTGATTGCATGGTTTTCCCTGATGATGGCCGAGCAGAAAGACAAAAGGATGTTGTGGTGTTACTGGAATCTTGAAGACTTCACCAGCCCTGGACTGTCTCCAGATTTATCATTAAGTGACAGATTCCTCATTAATTTTGTCTGAATCTGTCTCTTTTAGAAATCTTATACTCACAATGAAATATGATCCTTAACATATTCTGAAGAGATGTGTATTTTAGAAAAGTACTTTGGAAGAACACAGTGCATTAAGTATCTAAAGAAATTGATTGATCTAAACTTAAGATTCTGAAGTTGGAATTTCAGGTTTTATGATATATGAAACTTAAGATATTTTGTCATTCCACTTAGTTGCCCTTATTACGAGTATATAGTAATATAGAAATCATTATGTTTTAAACATGGACTGTTATCATTTTGGGGTTAATCAAATCCTAGATTACTAACCCTGACAGACTGTACAATTCCAGGAAAGGAGGAACAATTTTTACCTTGTCCAAAATATCCTCAGGGCCTATCAATTAATTTAAAACATAGAAGATGCTAAATAAATAGTTTGAAATAAGTGAGTAAATTAATGAAAAGATGGACAAACCCAGGTTGTCCCCATACATGAACAAAACAATGAAATGTGTATCATTTTTCCTTGACGTTAAAGGACTTTTTTGCATGATTTCTGCCCTTGAACAGCTTCAAAAGATAGTGCCTGCAGTTGTTATTCTCCACATAAAGGCTTTCATTTTCTGAGGTGTCTTTTTCTCTTCCCCTCTTCCTCCCTTCACCCATCCCCCTTTTCATCCCCTTCTCACTCCCTCTCTTCCCCCCCCACCTTCTTTCTCCCTCCTTTTCTTTCTTCTTTTGCCTTTTTTCTTTCCTTTTTAATTTATTCCTATTTTATTTTATTTCCTTTTCTATTTTGCTGTCTCTCACTAGCCCACTTGCTTAATGTTCCCAGTCTCTATCTTTTCAGCAACTCTCTGTAATCAAGAATCTGACTTTTTGAACCATGGAGATATTGAGCGTGAACGCGTATGTGTATGACTTCTTTTTGTGAGAAAAATAAATCCAGTGAATTATTTTCCAATAATAGATGCCTTTTTCTTTACCTCTTAACCTCAGTTTTCTTTCCTATGTAAGCAGAATAAAATTTTTACTGATTAGTTTACATGGCCTAGCTCTCATACAAACAGAGGCAGAATCAAAATATCTTTTCTTACTAGAATATTACATTTTAAACCCACATAAAACATAACAACATGTAGAGATGGACAGTGATTTTACTATAGCCTCCAAATATTAGATTGCCTCTCTCACCAAAATTGATTTTCAGTACCTAAGTACAGGAAAAGTGGATAAAAATATTGCAGCATGTTTAAAAAAAATTGACTAAGTTCACTGATTCTAGATAAATTTTTACTACTCTTCATATTTTTAGCTTAATCTTGAGCTTGATATCATATTTACCCCTTACTCAGTCTCTGGTCAGCTAGATAAAGTACTGAACTAGAATTTTTATAATTTTCTACTGCATTTGTTAGTGTCTCTTAGATGGAAGTACTGCCAAGATTGGGAAATAAAAGACTTTCTGTTCTCTGGATTCACTGGAAATCTTTGCTCATATAAACATTTCTGAGATTCAGGTTAGAACCTGACCTTAGTTTATCCCTGAAACATACAACTAAAAAGTGTTCAGGGGGAGTCTCTGAATTAAAAAAAAAAAAAAATTAGTCCAAGTGTCAGCCTTTGGCTTAACAATATTCTGGAGTCTCATCCCAGGTTACAGGTTCATTTATGCATTTATGTTTAAAAGCATATATGACATATATGTTTAAGGAGGTGGTTAAAAATTATATCCATCACATAACTCTGAGTCACTCACAAAGTGAAGAATGTTGTACTGGATTGGAAGGCATCAACCTTGCCATTATCAACTCTAACATCAGTGTAACCTTCTCTGAGAGGCCAATTCCCATAGAAACTGCCAGAGCCCAGGCCTGAGGATAAAGTGAATACAAAAATATATTAATTTAGAGGCATCAATGCTGTTTCCCCAACTTCTATAGGTGTTCAACTTAAAGTGATTATCACTGTTCTACTTTGATGTTAAACACTTTTTATCTTTCCTGTAAAGTAGAATAAAATTTGAATATTAAGATAATACTATAAAATTCCATGTTAAAGTGTTTATATACATAAATATATAAGATATTTATATATTTTGAGGGTATTATTGAGGGTAAATCCTGAGAATGAATCTCAGGAGAGAGTTTAGTAGTCAAGGAAGTTTTAGTATCATTTGCATGTTTTGCACTTTTTCTTATACTGAGATCTATATATTTATATTATAATTTTATAAGTAAAACATAATAGATTAATGATTATATCTCAGAACTGGAAAGGTGCTTAGAGATTATTTTTAACATATTTGTGAAAGAAAATTCTCAATTTTGGTAGATAATAATAGAGTTCAAACTAGAATTCAGACCATTTTTACTAATATTTCTCTTCTTTAAAAATTAAGCAAACTAACATTATATCTATCACTGTAAATTAAACTAGTTTACCACTATAAATTTTAAAAAATGAAGAAATATTTGTTTTAAAAAAAGCTTACGGGCTTCCCTGGTGGCGCTGTGGTTGGGAGTCCGCCTGCCGATGCAGGGGACGCGGGTTCGTGCCCCGGTCCGGGAGGATCCCGCGTGCCGCGGAGCGGTTGGGCCCATGGGCCATGGCCGCTGGGCCTGCGCGTCTGGAGCCTGTGTTCCGCGACGGGAGAGGCCACGGCAGTGAGAGGCCCGCGTACAGCAAAACAACAACAACAACAACAACAAAAAAGCTTACTAATATAGCGATTGCTTAAATCTTGTATTTTTGTAATATGTCAATGACAAAAATTTTTAAATAGAAACAAAATTACTACATTCTAATATCACCCAAATGTGTTTCTCTTTTTATGATCTCTTTATCATTAAAAATATAGATTCATAAACCATTTTGCACATTTCTATTGTTAAAAATGAATTTATAAACATTGTCCATATTGTCATATAGATCTTATTATTTAGCAAAAATAATATCTGATAATTATAAGTACTTAAAATCATAGTTTAAATAGGTAGAAAATATGCATAGCAGATTATTTATACATATATATGTGTATGCTTTTTATATTTATTTTAGCAGAATGAAACAGAATCCAGGAAAATTTAACTGACAGGAGCAAATATTTATGGCTTAGAATTTATACATCTCTTGGCAATAACTTATCCTAACTGTCCATAGAAAGATACAAGCAACTTACTGCTTGGTGAGAACTACATTTCTAGAACTAATAAATTTGAGAATCTTGAAAATTTTTGGAAATAAATTAGACAAAATAGATGAAGAGAGAGTGATGCACAGTGATGCAAAGTCAAGTGACAGCAGGAAATTAACAGAAAAGGGAATCTCTTTATGGAAACCTGAAAAAAAAATCATCTGCATTTCTGGTGAGGGAAGCTTCTAGTCCCAAATATCTATGACTATACTTATTTTACATTATAGTGGCAGATGTATACATATAATTTGCTAATTAGAGTAGAAAAAAATAAATAAAATTACTCAGAAGGAGACTGACTTCCAAGAAACAAACATGAATTTAAAAAAATCAGTACTGCTTTTAAAAAATGCTTTTTGAGGGCAAAAAAGCAAAACAAAAAACTACTTTTTATAAATTCACTCACTTCAAAAACATAAGCCACTTGGAAGAAACAATTCTTATTTGGAGAAAGAAACAAAAAACTGCAGAAATTAAGCTAATTAACTATTCAGCTAGAAAGCTAGAATATTTATTTCTTCTTTTTTTTTAACTATATAAAGCCATCTTTGCTGCAAAATATTGTAATGTCAACTAATTTCAGGGCTAAGTTAGGAGAAAACTGAAGGCAGAGCAACTGTTCCCAGGTTTTTACCTGCTGATTGACTCCCTCCTGCAATTTCAGAGCAATAAAGCCTCTGCTACCAGATAATTTCCAGAGTAGACTGGTTATTTCCTTGGTGGTGCAACAATCAGTCTAAAGGGCTCTGCTCACAAGTTTTGAAACAATGAGGCCCGTAGAGAGCTGAGATTTTGCTGTGCAGTGTGTTTGTGTGCCTGCCTGTGTGTTGGGGGTGTTGGTGTGGTGAGACAGGCTTTTTCACTATGAGAGTGATAGCTTTGTTATCATGGAAGCCTCCACTGTGCGGTTATTTTTTTTTCCTGGGCGTATTGCATATGCAGATACTTTATACAATTATTTTTGTTTGTTTTACTAGTTTTGTTTTGCTTTTTAGAAGCCATAGCAGTATTAAGAGACATGTTTATATTTCTTTAATTTTCATCTGATCCATGGTAGATGAACCACATAGATAGTAAGGAGAAATTTCTGCCCTGGGGCTAGAATACGTTTCTTCTTTATTCTCTGCAGTTTGAGTTGCCTTCAATCTGCAAAAATCTAAAATTTTGAAAACTTCATACATGACTGGATATTACAGTTAGTTCTTGTGGTTATGTCTGGAAATATAAGTTTTACTGAAATACTCCTAAAACTCATAGTCAAGATTAGGTGCAACTAAATTTTTCTCCTGCCACTAATTGTATTCTCTAAGAATAATAAAACAGTATTCATATTCTGTTACATATGCTGCCAGAATTGGTACATATGGAATACTCCATTTATAATATATATTATAAATTATATACTCTATAACAATATTAGATTGAATATCATATTAACACATATAACATTTCTTTGTTTAATATATATGTGGGTAGATTATTTAATAATTTTTAAGATAAATAATTTTATTAAAGTTTACATTTAATTTACAGAAATAATTCAAGTGTTTAACATATGTTTCTACAATATAAACAAATATATTTATGTGCCTTATAATTACTTTTAAATTCCAATTTTCTTTGGCTGATTTACTCTGAGAATTCACTACTATCACTGAATAATAAAAATTTACATTATTGGTTATTTGCACTTAAAAGAAATGAAATTATCTTCTGTGTAATTTTTCTCCTTAAAAAATTATTGAATAGCATAGCTGAGTGAATAAAATCAATATTTCTTGCAATTTCTAGAAAATTAACAAGGCTTAAAAATCTATGTGTACATTGGTGTTACCATTAATATATAAAAATAAGACACTATATATTGACCAAATCTTTGCAGGAATCATAGTCACATGATTTTGTAATCCTCTTCTCTGTCACCTAAGCCCTAAGGCTTTATTGCATACTTGTAATATAACAAGTTGTTATTCTTGAAATAAAGTTCTCATATATGTTACAGGTATTAAAGTAAATTGTAGTTTCTATAAAGCATATTACTGTCAATGTATACCAAGTAAGTCAGCTTCATTAAAAGCCTCTATAAAATATAATTCATTGGCCTTGGGGAGGCAGGACCCAACAACCCCAGCAAAGACCCTAGTGGCAAAACTAAGCTGCCAGAACAGTCCCACCATTGACAGACACGCCTCTTCATAACCCAGGATGTGTTTACTGTTGCTGCCTTTAACATGCTAATCTACCAGGTGGAACCTTTCCCAATGCTCACCATTGCTCACTTTTACTTTCAGCCTTTGGTGATCATGCTGACATTTATTTCCTTTCAGGCTTTTATAGTATTGACCTAGATGCTTTGATATAGAGCATCATGGATAAAAGTTAATAAATATTTTGTCACTTCTATGATGGTATTTTTGCAACCATGTAATATTTGTTAGAGTATTTAAATGGTGTTCAATAAATATGTCTCCCCTTTTAGATGACTTTGGAAGAACTGTATGATCTGGCTCCAGCATACCTTTCTATAAAACCCTCACTAATCGCCTTAAAGAAACATCTAAACAGCAAACAATAAGGACACGTGCCAGTCTGTAGTCACCGTGAGCATCTACAATCTTTCCTTTTTCCTATTATTCATAACTTTAACTTGAATGCCCAGCTGTCACATTCTTCATGATTCTTTACCCAGTCTACCAGTCAGAATTAGTATTACTCCAATAGGGTTTCTCATAAACTCATAGTATATTATAATATCTGTTGCCTTGAGTTACATCCACTTGTAAATCTTCTATGCTAGAGGAGCTGATTGGACATTTTATACTCTGTCCCACTCCCATCCCCTAATTCTGCTACCTAACACAGTGGTTTAGAAATAGTATAAATAGATGTTTCCTAAAGAAATGTGGATTGAATCAGTGTGTCACTGGAATCATCTCATAAGTAAGAAGGAGGTTGACCAGATTGAATAGTACCTTTGATTTCTTACTCAGTTTATTAGTCCTATAAAAGCATAGGTTAAATATTACAAAAAATATTTAAAATCATTCCATACACATCTTTATTTCCATAAATGTCATTCAGGCTGCTCTGAAACAAAGCACAAAAGGGACCTCAGTACTAAGATAAAGAGAAATATCATTTCAGCATAAACTCTCAGGGTAGTGAAATGAAAGAGCAGACATGGGGTCTGAACACTTAGGTTACGATTATGGCTCTGACATAAGTGATCCTTGTAAACTTCCCTAGGTCACGGACACTGCCTTGGTTTGTGTGTCTAGTTTGGTAAAATTATGACAGTGGATGAGACCACCTGCTGAAGTCTTTCCATGTCTCAATTTGACAATTTAATTATGAATAAAAGGAACCAAAAACATTTGAATTTTATATATTTTTATTGAAGTGTAGTTGATTTACAATGTTGTGTTAGTTTTAGGTATACAGTAAAGTGATTCAGTTAATATATATATATATAAACTTATATATATATAATTTTTCAGATTCTTTTCCATTATAGGTTATTATAAAATATTGAATATACACACTGCTATATATAAAATAGATAACAACAAGGAATTATACTCAAAAACACTTGAATTTTAAACCTATAATATGTGAACAAAGCTACAGCAGCAAAAACCCTAGCAACAGGATTCTGGGGAAATGTATCAAATTAAATGACCACATATCCTGGTTTGTTTGTTTTTTAATAAGTCTTCATTTATGCCTCTATCCTGATATTCCATATGGTTTAGCATTTTACCTGGATTCGTTTTCATGAAATGTTATTAGTAAGAGATAAGTCAGAATGGATGTGGTAGATCACCTTTACAGCTTCTGCCATGGTCCCATCTGGTAGCATGTATGATGCCTGTGCTCTAGACAGAGTTTTTACTTTTAGCACATGAATAAATATGAAAGAGGACCAACAATAATATCTTTCCCAAGAGTCCCAGAGGTAAGGTAACTGAAACCTCTCTTTAAGATAAACAGTGCAGGGACTCACCTTTAAAATAAGTGCTTTCTGACTCATGTGACCAGTCTTGGCTAGCAATAGGACACCACAGCCCCTGTCAGCCACTTAAAGTGTAAGCCAGCTGTGCTATCTTCTAAGGCCTGCAAGATATACAAGCTTCTTGGCAACTTCTTGGCAGGGTCAGTGGAAACAGACAACTATATTAGGTTAATAAAATACATGAGTGAAATAGAGGCTAAGCGGTCTTGCCTCAGAATGTATGGTCTGAATGCTTTTGTTACAGTGCTTTTACCAATTTTTACATGGTGAAAATCTCAACTCTCTTCATTTTCTTTTTTGATGGCACTGTACTGTTTTTTGGTTTTGTTTTACTTTCTAACTTAATTATTTTAGGGTACATTTAAGTACATTTCTAAACTACCTTTACAACAGAAAAATTGTAAAGGTAGTTTAGAAAGTTTGTAGGTACACAAACCCAGGTCCCCCTATTATCAACATCTTACATTAGTAGGAGACATTCATCATAATTAATGAACCAATACTGACACATTATTTTTGACTAATATCCATACTTTCAGATTTTCTTAGTTTTAAAATAATGTCCTTTTTCTAAGATTCCACTAGGGATACCATAATGCATTTAGCCATCTTGTCTCCTTAGACTTTTCTTATCTGGGACAATTTCTCAGACTCTTTTTCTTTTGATGGTCTGGACAGTTTTACAGGAGTACTGGTATTCTATATTATGTGCCTTATGTAGGAGTTGTATGATTTTTTTTTTCTTGTTATTAAGTTGGGGATGTGGGTTTGTGGGAGGAAGACTGTAACATGCCATTTTCATAGCATATCAAAAGGAAATACTATCACCATGACTTCTCTCTTTAAAGTTAATCATTGTCATGAAAGAGCTTTTGCCAGGCTTTTCCACTGTAAATTTTTTCTTCTTTCTTCCTTTCCATGGTGTTCTCTTTGGAAGGAAATCACTATGCACAGCTCACACTTAAGGAGTGGAAAGTTGTGTTCTATCACTCTGAGAACAGAGCATTTATATCAATTAGGAGGGATTCTTCTGCATGGGAGGTTTGCTTATTCTCCCCCATTTATGCATTTATTTAATCATTTATTTATATCAGTATGGGCTCATGCAAATTCAATTTATATGTTGGGTTATAATCCAACACTACTTTCTTAGTTGCTCAAATTGTTCTATCTTTGGCCATTGGGAACTCATTTTTTCCTATGGCATACTTTCATCATTGTGCTTATTCTTGAGTGTTTCCTTAACTTTCTGGCACTATATTACAGGTTCATTCTATATATTTTCTAGCCCAGTAGTAGAATCAGTTGTTTCTCAAAAAAGGTCTGATTCCTTATGTTGGAAAATGGTGTTAGAAACCAAGATCTAGATGTGCTAGGTGTGTTTATTGCTTCTACACTGTCCCAGAAGACAGAGCAAGGAAATATATGTGTGTAAACTAAATAACATGCATATACATATCTATAAATATTTATATTATTTATATATGTTTGTGTGTGTATAAATGTTTACATATCCATGTGTAACTATGTTAAGCTAAAGATGAGTTTATAATGATGTCTTCAATTCTAATCCATAAACCACATAGAGCATTCTTCTGTCTGTAACTTCCCACTTCAGCAGTACAAAATCTGTATTCCACCCTTCACCATCTGTTTACTTAATTTTCAATTCCAGTATGCAGATAAAGTGGCTTTTGAATTATTAGCTCACACTCCCATGAGTAAAATTTATCAACTAGAGTATATTTCTTATATGCAGTTGCTTTCGCCTTTAGTCTTACAGACTTATTTCCAAAGTTACATGGGTAGGCACTTTTGCTCCCCACTCCTTCAGTAAGGCTGTTTCATACATTTGTGATATAGTCACATTTTTGTGTCACAGTCAGTATTCAATCCTGGGATATACTGACCTCCTAAATGATTGTTTAACTTTGTGTACATTGAGGTTCATTCCTTCTGTATAAAATGCTATGGATTTTGACACATACATGGTGTCATGTATCTGCTATTATAATATCATATAGAACAGTTTCATTGTCCTAAAACAACACTTTTGCTTCAACAACTCAACCCATTTCACACCACCTTGCACCCACTCATCTGTTTATTGTTTCTGTAGTATTGCCTTTGTCTGTATGTAGGCTTTTCAACTAGGTTCTTTCACTTACCAATGCACATTTAAGATTCATCCACATCTTTGTATGGCTTGATAGCTCAATTCCTTTTTATCAGTGAATAGTCTTTTATTGTTTGGAGGAACAACAGTTTATTTTTCCATTCATCTATTAAAGAATACCTTGGTGTTGCTTCCAATTTTTAGAGACTATGAGTAAAGTTGCTATAAACATTCACATTTTTTGATATGGGTATAAGTTTTAAAATCAATTGGCTAAATATGTAGGAGCATGATTGCTGAATCTTACGGTAAGGCAATATTTCACTTTGTAAGAAAACTGTCTTCCAAAGTATATACAATTTTGTAGTGTCATCGACAATGAATGAGAATTTCTGTTGTCCTGCATTCTCTCTAACAATTGGAATTGTCAAGGTTTTTTTTTTTTAATTTTAGCCATTCTAATAGATGTATAGTGGTATCTCATTGTTTTAATTTGCATTTCCCTAATGACAAATGATATTGAGCAGGTTTTTATATGCCTATTTGCTATCTGTTTATTTTTAACTGAGGTGTCTATTCAGATCTTTTAAATTAGATTTTTTTTTATTGTTGGATTTGTAGTGTTCTTTGTATATTTTGGAAGTAACTGTTTTATTACGTATGTGTTTTGCAAATATTAAAATTAAACCTTCTGCTCTGCATAAGATACTGTTAGAGTGTGAAAAGAAAAGCCACAGATTTGGAGAACATGTATTTCTTTTCATACTCTAACAGTACCTTATGCAGAGCAGAATGTTTAATTTTAATCAAGTTCAACCCATTGATCTTTTTTTCTTTCATGGATCGTGTTTTCGGTGTCATAACTAAAAACTCATCACCAAACCTAAGATGATTTATATTTCTCCTATACTGTCTCCTCAAAGTGTTATAGTTTTGCATTTTACATGTATGTATATCATCTATTTTTAGTTAATTTTTGTTGTAATGTGTAAAGTCTATGTCTAGGTTCATGGTTTTTGTTTATAGACATATATTCTACACCATTTAATGAAAAGACTCTATTCCATTGAATTGCTTCTGCACATTTTTTAGAAATCAGTTGATTATATCAATATTCATGTGAGTCTATCTATAGGCTTTTAATCAGTTTGATATGTGTCTATTCTTTGCTAATACCACACTATCTTGACTACTTTAATTTAATAGTAAGTCTTGATAACTGACAGTGTGAAGAACTTTGTTTTTTCTTTTATTCAGTATTTTGTTGGCTATTCTAGATTTTTTGCCTTCTGTATAAAGTTTTAATCAATTTGTTTATATGTATAAAATAGCTTACTATGGTTTTGATTGAATCTAGAGATCAAATTGGAAGAACTGACATTTTAATAATATTGAGCTTTCCAAACTGTAAAACAGGACATCTCCCCTTTTATCTAGATCTTTAATTTCTTTCATGAGTGTTTTGTAGTTTTTTGCATACAGATCCTATAGATATTTTGTTAGATTTACTCTCAAGTACTTAATTTTATTGGTGCTATTATATATGTTTTTTTTTAAATTTCCAATTCTAATTGTTTATTGCTGGTACATATAAAGCAACCAACTTTTCTATATTAATTTTGTATCCTACAACCATATTATACTCCCTCATTTGTTCAATGAGTTCTTTTGTAGAATTTTTAGGGTTTCCTACATAGATAATCATGTCATCTACAAATAGAGACAATATTATTTTTTCTTTCCAATTTATATAGCATTTAGTTTCTTTTCTTGTTGCAGTGAGAAAGGACTTCTGACATGATGTTGAACAGAAGTGGTGAGAAAGGACATCCTTGCCTTGTTCCCAGTCCAAGAAAAAAAGTGAGTCTCTCATTATTAAGTGTGACATTATCTGAAGATTTTTTTTATGATGTTCTTTACCAAGTTGAGAAAGTACCATTTAATTTCTGGTTTGATGAATTTTTATCATAAGTGGTTGTTGGGTTTGTTAGATGCTTTTTCCTCTATGAGTTGATGTGATCATGTCTTTTTGTTTGTTTTTATTCTTTATCCTGTTGGCAAGGTTGTATTGCATTAACTGGTTTTTGAATATTTAACCAGATTTGTTTACCTGGAAAAAAAAGTCTCACTTGGTACTTGATCATAGTGTATCATTACTTTTACACATTGCTGGATTTGCCTTGCTAATATTTTGTTGAGAATTTTTGCTTCTATGTTCATGAGAAATATTAGTCTGTAGCTTTTCTTCTGTTGTAACATATTTATCTGATTTTAGTACTAGGGTAATGCCTCATAAGAAAGTTTGGAAGTATTTCTTCTTCTTTTTCTAGAAAAGACTATGCAGAATTGGAATCATTCCTTCTTAATAGTTTGGTAGAGTTCACCAGTGAAAACATTCAGGCCCAATTCTTTATTTTTTCCAAGTTATTAATTATTGATTCAATTTTAAAAATAGATATAGGCATCCTTAAATACTCCTTCTCAGGGAGCATTTGTGTCTTGCTACTCTTTCAGCTGTAATCTACTGTTACCATACTATTCTTATTGTTGTGTTGGTAAAGTATCAAGAGGACACAGTGTTCTCTATTCTTATGATTAAATCTCAGTCTTTTATTGGGCTTGTGTTCCTGCACTGTGACCATCACTAGTGTTTCTCAGCTCTCCCTCCACCCCTTCGGTGGGATAAAAAGACAGCATGGGGTGGGAACAAGCTTCCAGAGTTTTACTTTGAGTTCGTTAGTTGGATGGGGGAAAAAAAATCAAACCATTATTAAGTAAATTTCTATTTCAAGGCTTTGATCAACTGATGTAGAACTGGTATCATTTAAAACTTTGTGATTTTTTAATCTACTAATGGAGTCACTGAATTAATGGTTACTGTATCATTGGGAATAAATATATGTGAAACTAATTATGAAGATATCTTACAAACTTAACAAAAAGTCTTTCTTCATCCAGTGATATAAAAATACACTTTTTACAGGGGCACAATTAAATAAACCAAAATGTTATAAATTCAGAAGCGCTATGATTTGGCAGCACCTAGTGTTGAAGTAACATTAAATGTATCATAAATAAAGACAAGTTTTTGGAGACTTTCATTTGTAAAATTATTTATCAAAGAAGTGTATTTTGAATGGAGATAGAATATAGTACATGCATTAATGTATGAGATTAAATATTTAAATATATTTATTTGAAAATTAATTAGACTTTAGAAAAACCCTTCATTTAGCTTAGTTTGCTCTGAGCTTATCTGGTATGTTAGCTCCTAGATGAGCAATATATTTTTCAATTAAAAATGTTATGATCTATAGAGAAGTGTTAATTGAAGATGTACACTTTGTGTTACCCATTAAATTGCAATGTTGAAGAAGATTGTAGACATGTTTTGAAAAAGACCATAAAAACTTATTTAATCAAAAAACCCTATATTTTTCAGAAACATTTTTTCTAAATCTGACACAGTATTAAAAACAACTGTGACTAAGAAATTGGTTAAGTGTGTGAATATGTAATCATAATATTTTGGGTCTAGATTATTTTTAATGTTCTGACAATTTATGTAAAGATTTTAAACATGTTTCTTTAACGTACATGGACTTATCTTTAGAAGGAATTTTAGTTTTGAAATTAGATTTTGAATAGTGCTGTTTCATAGATTACCAGTATAATCAGTTGATCAAGTAAATAAATATTTAGAAAATAAATGTAAATTTTACTCTTTGTAGTGCTCTTCTGTCTGTCATAAGTTCAGGAAGAAAAACATAAGTCAAACCAATGAATCACTGAAATAGTAATTAGTAAAAGTTTGTGTGACACATCAAAAACAGTTTTGCAAACCAGAGCACTCAAACCAAAGCATGGAATGAGGCTCAGAGAGATTTTGTTATAAGGCAAGCTTATATAGTACGGAGGCAGTGACTATTCACAGATTGGTTACAATACTAGAATTTCCTTAAATGAAAGGGCATTGGTTAGTGGTTACCTCATATCCATTTTGGAGAATAAATTAAGTTTCACTTATAATTTTCAGAGTCATAAGTGAGAAGTTACCCAGGTCAAGTAAGCATTACTTATCTTGCAAAATAAGCTAAATTAAGCTTTGCTTGAATGTCCAAACTAGTTTTGTCTGCTCAGGGAATTTTCAAGTCTGGTCTCCATTTGTGTTTGATTTAAAACACAAAGTACAATATCTAAAGTACAACATCTGTATAATAAATTATGCTATTACCCTATTTATTGAGAGCATATAAAAAGGAGTCTAAAAAGTAGCATCTAAAAATGTATTTTAAATCATTTTTTGTTGGGCTTTAATATTTAGACATATAAAACTATTAGAAATCACAGATTACATGGTAATTTTTGTCAAAGGTAGACCTTCCAGTATTTAATGCACATCCTCTCCAGCTTAATACACTCTTCTTTATAAGCATTCTAGGTTAACAAATACAAAAGCTACGACTGTCTTCTCTTTGAATTTATCTATGTCAACTAGAACTGCAAAAGTGAACACAGTTTCAGGTCTTTGTAGCAAAAATAAAAATAGGACAGAAAGCTTCATATATTTAAAATAACTAATGCTTATTTCACAATCTGAACTCTATTCTAGTTGCAAATTATGATCACATTGTGAGAATAGCTTGCACTTCAGCTATTGGAAGTAAATGTTGTATATAAACAAACAAAGTAGTTAGTTGGACTTTAAAACTCCTTTCACCTGAAAGATTTAAAAAATGCATCTTTAAAACAGACAAATATATGGACACCAAGGGGGGGAAAGCGGGGAGTGGGGGTGGTGGTGGGATGAACTGGGAGATTGGGATTGACATATATACGCTAATATGTATAAAATAGATAACTAATAAGAAAAAAAAATTTTTAAACAGCATATTTGCAAAAAACACTATTTTCCACACTAAAGAGGTTAATATCAGTACAAGGTTGGTGATTCACCACTAAAGTACAAAGAATTTCCAGCCCATCTCTGCACTTATCCAACAAAAGAAGAAGAGACACAAAGTTAGAGAGAATTTGCTCTGCTGCTCCCTGTTTAATTGGAAAGCCAGATATTTAAACATCCAAACTTTTGGATACCTCTTAAGCATTAAAGTAGAAAAATTATAGGCAGAGAGGCCAAAGGCATTGGAGATGTGAAAACTGAAGTGCACCATCCATTTGAAATGCAATGAATAATGTGCAACCTGCTGATGGTGATGGATGATGATGGACCCTCAGTAGGCACTAGCCACTTGGCTGAAAGGCAAATTGGGAATGCAAAGCAAACTCAAAGCTAGACAGGTCATCAAAATAAATAAGTAAAAAGAAAGGACACTAAAAGGCAATGGATTGTTAGGATGAAGGCTTGTAATAAATGATGATGTCAGTGATAAATTAAAGTTGCTTATGCCACGGTTAGAATTTCAGGGAGGAAAACGGATTGGAAACCTTAGCACTATCAACTACTAGAAACTAGTTTTAAGAGTGCTGAGTTTTAAAATGGAGCTTTCTATGAGAAATGCAAAGTTAAAACTTAGGTGATACCAGAGGATATAGATTAATATCTGTTTTCAGTTTTTCTGCCCATACCTATGGAGGTTGATTATCAAAAGAAAGGTATGTATCGAAGAGAATTAAGATGGGCATGAGGGGATGGATGCTATAAAATAAGTCACAGGGATGTAATATACACATAGGGAATATAGACAATAATATTGTAAAAACTTCGGTGATAAATTGTAATTCGACTTACTATATAAATGTATAAGTATATCGAATCACTATATTGTACACCTGAAACTAATATAATATTGTATAATAATTATAATTCAAAATGTAGTCAAAGGTGGATTTTGTAAACCTTCTCTAGAGAAGTTTAATGGCTCATGTATTATTGCCACCAAGCTTCTATAACCCCATTTCACCCTAAACTAGATATATGTTGTTTAAGACACTGCAGAGGGTATTTGGTTCTATTCGTTCATTTTTGTCAGTCAGTAGGTCAGTTGATGAGTCAACTACTTGCTAAACTCTGCTTATGTGTAACTGTGTGCTGGGCTTTGTATAAGGTGCTGATGAAAAAAACAAAGTCCTTGCCTTAAGGAAGCTTTCCAACAAGCGTGGTGAAAAGCTTTTATTTTATATTTCAACAATTGACTTTAGAGTGTTTGAAGAAATTTCAACTAATGTGTATCTTCAGTAATTAAGATCTTCCTCATATGGTGGTTTTTGTGTTTAAAATGCTCTCCTAGACAAATGGGTACCTGGAAGCCAATGATATGGATGAGGAAAGGGGACTGAAAACACTGGGTCTGGCACTTGGGCAGGATTTCAAAATCCTCAGTTTGAATATCCTCAAGAAAAAGTCAAAGTCATGCAAATCAAATCAAAAGATTAAAAAATAATCTAAGTGAAATCACATGTGGGGAGAAAAAATGGAAAAAAATAGAGACACTAGAGCAAAACAAATTCAATTCTGGGTATAGAGTAGGAGGCAGAGCCTAGAAAAAAACTTTTAAGGAGCTAGAACGTAGCACTGGAGGCTTGTCTTATGCTTGCAACCTCACCATTAGGTGTGGAGAGACTTTGAAGGGCACGAAGTAGGCTCAGATGAGTGTATAATATATCTCATTTCTATAATAGGTGAGAGTCTTTGAGACAAGGTTTAAATGTCTAGTCATAACTTTCTTAAATAAAAGAATTGAAGCCTAAAAAATTCAAAATTGAGAATATTTTTGTTCCCTCAGTAAAGCTAACAAGAATAAAATAAGTATATTGATTTCTGTTTATAGTTTTTCTTTTTATCTTGATTTAATTTTATTGTGCTTTCTGCCTTAATTTTTCAGATGATCCAAAATCACATGGGTACACTTAGTGTTTTATCCAACATATTCTTTATGACATGGGTATAGTTAGTGTTTGTTCAACATATTATTTGCACAGCCCTGCTCATCCTTTTATCCATGTGCTCAATTTGTACCAATAAAGGAACCAACCCTATTGTATATTACAAGCCTCCACCTGTTGAATAGATGCAGCCTGGAATATTTCTGATGCTGAAGGATCCAGTGTCCCTGAAGCGAGCCTTGATTGTATGTGTGCACTATGCTTTAGGCATCTTCTAGTCCCCACTCTATGCTTTTTCTCTCATTTAAACTATAATTCCATGCTGGAAGTGAAACTGTGACTTCAATCTCAGATTACTTGACTGGCATCACAGAGGTGATTCTGAGGTGTGGTGGGGAGTAAACCTTGGCTCTGGCTAAATCACAACAGTCTTTCCAGTACAAAAAATGTAGTCTGAAAAGTTCTCTAATACCCCTCTCCAACCAGATGCTAGTACTTTAATTCCAACTTCCCAGTAGAAATTGAATATTATTTTTGATTCCGAAAATATAATAATTCGGTTTTTAGCTTTCACTGTTGCTTGATATCTGGATGTGTGCTGCTGTATCACACCCAGTAATGTCTCTGAGTTTTCTTGCTATGAAGACTAGTTTAAGCCCAAGTTGCTCTTTCCCTCTGAAACCTTGGTGCTCACTGGTGGTTATAACTCTGAGGGAGGATAATCTACAGCTTGGTACTCTCCCCAAACCCTGTTTTCTCTGGCCTCCTCTGTCTCCATTGGCCTTATTGGCTTTATTATTTCCACTTTGTAACAGAACTGAGTTTCCCAATTCCACTACAGTCTGCCTTAAAAAGTGTGAAGCACAATCTCAAAAAAGTGATTTTTATTAGTTTTTTTAGTTCTATTTAATATAGTATAAATATGTGCATGCTTTTACATTTTGAACTGTGTTGATTAACAAAATTATTTCTGAATTGAGGGTCCTCCAAAGAAAATTAATGCTTCTGTCAGACACAAGTTAATTAAGTTGCACTTTCAAAAATCATTTTTATTTATAAAGAACTTTATAAATATAATATTTTGTAGATATGCAAAACAACAAGAACAACAATCATAGCAATCAAACATAAATATGAAAACAGAAAGCATCTTCTTTCAAAGTATGTGTTCTTGACCTAGAAATAACGCAGTAAGTGTGTTTGTCTCTAAGGACACATTCTCTGCAACAGAATTATTTTCAGTGTAACACTGAACATATCTCTGCACTAGTACTTTAAACCTCAGAAAATCTTGTGATAAGATGCTGTGTGTGAGTGTGACGGTGCGTGTGCATGCATGCATCTGTTGCCTAATCTCGCTACTGCTGCCCTTTGCTTACTCCTATGTTTGTTTATTGAACCCTGGAAAAGAAATATTTTGAAAGAGAGGGCTTTTTCATTTGCTAGCGATTGCCCATCCTGATTCATTCACACCTCAGAATACATGGAAATTCATAGACTCTTGACTCTCTTGGTATCAATGTTTAGAAGACAGTTATTGGTTACATTGGTCAAATTGAAAAAAAGAATACTAGAATTTCATTCTGTTTACTCATCTCCCAGTTTTATAGCTCTATTCTCTCATACTCCTAGACTTAAACTGAGTATTAAAAATGTAGGTACGTTTTGAGCACAGAAATGGAAACAAGACAGTAAAGCAAAAATGAGTATATGGGACATGAGAAAAAAGTCAAGTGAGGGATGGGAATTAACAGTTTATTAATGTATACAATATGCCTGTCAGTTTGTAATCTACCTCACTTGATCCTCAAAATATTCTCACTAAGAAGGTAGCTCATGTCGGGAGAAGAGAACAAATGTTGAAATGTTAAGTAATATTCCTTCAATTACTCAAGTGGGCAGGAGACAAAAAAACAGTACAGTCTGTTCCCCAAAATACCCCCTTCATTACATACCTGTCCCTAAGAATGCTGTGCTCAATCATGCCCTTGTTATGCATTTTATTTTCTCACGTATGTTTCCCCATTCTCTGAATATCCTAAATTCAATCAGTTCTTTAAATACAGCCCAAAACTTGTTTCTTCAACAGGTTTCACCAGTTCCTCTACACTCTCTTCGTTTCCACTACGTTTTCTTTCCTCCTTCTAACCCCTGTAGCATCTATCATGTGCACACCACTTGTCTAATCACATCATGCCTTGCGTTGTTAGAACTTTTCATGTAGGCTTTTTAATCTTCAGTCAGATTGTAAATTCCTTCAGTTTAAAGCTGAGTATCAGTCAGTTAACTGATTTACTGTGATTGAGACATTGTGTAAGGTGAAATGGTGGATAAAACAATTTGAGCAATAAATAAACCAAAGTTTGAAAAGACAGTATGTGTCTTGGTTACCAATGCCACAATAATCTCAAATAGCATACCATCACAACACTCAGGGCTTGTAGAGGTAAGCCTCTATTCTCATTGGTGTGTGAATTGACTGTCCTTCAGCTTCAGGCTATTTTTTGGTCCAGATTGGCTCCAGCTTTGGTCAGCGCTATGAGTGCCTCATTCTGGGGCTCAGGCTGAAGGAACTCTGTGTAGGGAATTCTTTCCCTCAGGAATTTGAACTACTGTGTTTGACATCCCCAAATGATTCTTTATTAATACCCTCCTTCCCTTAAAGTACAAAAATTTTTTTTAGTAATAACCATGTATTTATCAGTAATAATCAGTATTTTTCTACAAATTAAATTGAATAATATAGAAATTCAACAAAACATTTTATATTAAAACTCAAATTTGCCTTTGCAAAGCGAAAAATTCACCCCTCAAAATTTGCTTTTTACACTTAAAAATGTTGCCCACAAATACAAACTCCAAGTGGTCACATACAATGGTAGAAGTTACTCAAGTTGTATGTCTACATCTTCATAATTACTGTGAAACTATCCTTTAAAAAAATCTTTTGGTTAGAAGCAGGGATATGTAATGCTGGAGGGCTTGGAGGCTCAAACTGCTTCTGAAATGAGGTTGAGTGATCCTGAAATTATGAATTTACTCAAAATGAATCCATATTGCTTGGTCTACTGTGCTAATGGCTGAATATAACTGCAGTAATTATTTGGGAACTTAGCCCAACAAACATTTTGTTTGTCTCGAGTAAGTACTCCATCCTTGGTAAACCCCTCTTTGCTTCTGTGGTATATATGTAGGATTCCTGCCGTTCAAGAAGTTAAGCTCAATCACACAGTCTCAATTCAAATCTTTGTTCACGTCATGTCTGCTAACATCCCATTGGTCAAACAGGTCACATGGCTGAGCCCAAATTCAAGGGGGTAGGGAAGTACACTTTTCCCATGATGAGGTCATGGCATAGGTGTGAGGAGTTAGAAATGAGATAAATATTTCAATCTACTCCAGTAAATAATAAAAATAAGTAATATATTTTATGACTAAGGAATACTTGCACAGAAAAAAATTCTGGTTACAAAAGGATTTCTTAGTTCAGGAAAATATTCAGTGATATGTTACTGGCATCTTTGAACAATTTCTAAGCATACATTCACAAGAGTAGCTTTTATACACTATACACAGGATTTATAAAATCATATACTAGATATATAAAATAAATTATACTTCTTTCTGTGTATCTCTTTTCCTCAGCCACAAACCCTGCAGTAAACATTGGCTTAGTACATGAATGTATAAAAGAGTAGACATTCAGGAAGCTATTTTATAGCTAAAGTGTATATAGCAGTGCTAATTAATTCGTATTAATAGAAACTGTAAAGGTCTTTTGATAAAAGCCCTTTTCTCCAATTATTTTATGGCCAACTTCTGTGTATGTTTTGATTAACAATTAAAGAAACTGGAAAAGAAATGCAAAGCTTTTGTGGTTCTTTAACAAACAGAAAATTTTAAAAACAAATAAGTATCCATTTGGAAATGATAAAATGTCAGCTCCTTCACAGTTGATGCATTTAAAGTATTTGTGGAACATTATAAAACTTAAAGAATTTGTGTTGTAATGAATATTTAACTTATACTTGTGAAAATACATGTACTTATAGCTCAATTTTTTATTATGATGGTGGCCATAGAATAAGTGATTGAAATACACAAACATTCTGTACATTAAATCCTTTTTATTGTGTTTCTAGACATTTCTATATCTCTTTAATGTGTGTCCCGTTTTCTGGCTCACTCATAATGTCTATGTCAAAAGAAGCTCCTCCTTGTCTCTGAGCTTATACATCAAGTTTGGGGAATGTTTATTCAGTTTACAATTAATTAAAATTCACTTATAAATTCTCCCTTCATTAGTGGCATTTGTATAGAGAAGGTTTTACTTTTTTATTTTCTAATGCAGCTTCTGCAGAATGTGCTATCTTTGCATGACATTGACTTCTCCTGCTGCTCATTTCTCAACACTTCTTTGTCTCTCTCTGACTTGTGTTATGGTTGCTGAATGATTTTCCATCTCTGAATATTTGTATGGGGAAGGGGTTTGGCAATCAGTGTCCATTTTGAGTCATGCCTGAAAGAGATCACCTTCTTCACAGAAGTCGTGAAGTCCAAGAAACATCCAGTTCAGCCCGCAGATGGCTGAATAAGCTCTTAGTTGTTACATTTATTATGTAGAATTCAAAAGCTCTCCAACTTCAGCTCCCAAACCAGCAGCCCTCACTGAACTTAACATTATTAATTTTGCACATTCAGATCTTTTCTTTCACTTGATGTTTCCTCAAAGATTTTCAAAAATTCTTCCTTAGAATGTCAGTGCAACTTTCTAGAAAAAGATATGACATATGCATTATAGATTTATGTACATCCTAATTATATTAAACTAAATAGTGTTGCTACTTAACTGTGTAGCTTTAATTTTTTATTGTAATATTGTAAATGTAGTTCATACTTTTGCAAATAAAGACAATTCCTCTGTGCTGATCACACAAGGACCATTTCAGAAAGGTGTTGCCATAGCTTTGTTTTGCTTTGTTTTTCTCTCTCATTTGTAAGTTGTTTATCACTATCAAAGCAGCAAAGAAAAAGTGAGTACTGTTTACTCTTCAGAATATGGTTAAGTGCCTTAGGAGTGTCCTCTGTGCTCTGGGACCTATAATTGCACTGGAAAAAAATTGGTTTAGTTAGATTCATTTTAACACTGAGAATCAAGCTAATTGTTGTTTTCAATGCAGGCTCCACAATGCTAATAAGACAAGCAAAATAACCAATTATTCATTCAACATGTGTTTACTGACCAGTGATGATTTTGGATCCAAAGAAAGGATCAGAGGGCAAGGAGAGAATTTAATAGAGTAGATTCTTGTTTAACCAAACAATGAGAATTTTAAGAACATCCAAATTAAGAATGATCACCATATCTAATAATTTTTAAAATAAAATATAGGCACTATTGAATGCCAAATTTTAAAAGATGACATTTAAATAAAAATGCCAGACCTTGACTTCTGATTAAGTCTTTCTTCACCTATCTCATAATCGATGATATTCAAATTTCTATTTCTCAGAACTTGCAGATTACTAACCATCTTCCTTACTTTAACATAAACTCCTTGAATGTAGTTGAACACTGTCTTGTTCATCAGTAATGTCACAAATTATGGCACATAGGGGACACTCAACACATACTTGTTGAGTTAATAAATTTATTACTGTTAATGATACCTTAACAAGATGATAAAGTTAGTCTCAACCAGGAAAGTTAAATAAGAAATAGCAAAGGTCCTTTGTGTAAATTGGTAAGAGAAATACAATATGTGGATATCCAAAGAAACTTAATGTAAAGTCAACAAGAAAAATAGTGATAACAGCAATACTTCCATAGGGTTTTTTTTTTTTGTGCCAAGGGGGTCTTCTAAGCATTTTACATATATTCACTCATTCAGTCTTCACAGCAACTGTCTGAGGTAGATGATATTATTCATATTGTTTTACATGAAAAAATTGAGGTGTAGAGAATCCTGGTGGGGGTACAAGTAAAAACCTTACAGGTAAATTATAACAATTAGATCTCATCTCATGGGAGTAAATGGGCCTGAGAAAAAGTAGTCACTTGAACAATTATTTAAATATCTTCAGAACAAATTGTGTTTGTTTTGATGGGAATGGAAGACAGGAGACTACTTCCATATCTGTTCTAGCCCTGGGATGATTCACAGATATCCCTTTGAAGGATATTGACAGTTACTTAATGCAGTATATATTGTATAATCAATTCTTTTTCACTGCTAAAAGTACAACAATGCAGTGGAGAAAGCAATGGATTTGAAATAAAAGACATTGATTCAAATTTTAAGTTCTATAGTCTATGATCTCTATTTTCTCATCTAAAACGTATTATCCTTGAATTGGGATATGGAGTAGATAGGAAGTCAACTAATTATCCCTCTTCTTCTGAACATTTGAAGCAACTGAGAGATGGATAACCAGATGGGCACCAAATGTGATATATATATATTGTTTGGCACCACAAGGAAGTGAAAAGAAACATTCAATGTACAGGCCGTCAAGTGCCAAGAAAGGTCAAAGTCCATGAATATGCAGGACAATTTCTTCTCTTACCAATAAGAAGAGAAACATTTCTTTTAGAGAAGAGTGAGTAAGAACTGTATAGAGGGGGAAAGCTTTTCTGTCATTACTGGTAAAAGTGCTCAAGTTCCTATTTTACTGAATGAGGCAAGAATATGAGTAAAGAGAAAATAATCAGGTTGCTTTTTAGGGTTTCTGATTTTGCCTTTGTATCCCATTGGACTTAAGTTGGTGCCTGTCCTTCAGGGAATAGAAAGTAGTTATAAGAACAGAACTTTTTTAAGATTCCATATATATATAGAAAAAAAAATGGTTCTGAAGAACCTAGGGGCAGGACGGGAATAAAGACGAAGATGTAGAGAATGGACTTGAGGACATGGGGAGTGGGAAGGGTAAGCTCGGACGAAGTGAGAGTGGCATGGACATATATACACTACCAAATGTGAAATAGACAGCTAGTGGGAAGCAGCTGCATAGCACAGGGAGATCAGCTCAGTGCTTTGTGAACACCTGGAGGGGTGGAATAGGGAGGGTGGGAGGGAGACGCAAGAGGGAGAGGTTATGGGGATATATGTATATGTATAGCTGATTCACTTTGTTATACAGCAGAAACTAATACACCATTGTAAAGCAATTAAACCCCAATAAAGATGTTAAAAAAAAAAAACTGTTTTCTCCATTTCAAGGATCCTTCCAATATGTTAACTACTGTTCCTTTGTACTTCCTCTTAGAAAAACTGGGGGAAGGCTCACCTTTTGCTGAAAGACTCCAATGCAGCTGAAAAAAAAGAAAAGAAAAAAAAAACCACTAGTAATTAACTCCAGGACTACATTCCACCTTAGGCCAAAAATTTACTTCCTATTTTCCTTTTCATATCAAATATAATTTACCAAAGATTCATAATCAGTTACATATAAGATTATATTGACAAAGATTAAGAGAGTATCCATATGGTCACACACCTATCTGCAGGCTTCCTTTGGCAAGGGGCAGGGGGCAAGTGTAAAGCCAGAATTCTGCATGTTCTCTGAAGTACCTGCACCACACTACTCCTTCCTTCTGAAACTCATAGTGTCACAGTCTTTACATGCAGCAAGACCATCAGGACTCATGCAGTCATGCCCTGCTTAGTTATATTGGTCACTCCAAGATACAGGGGTCTCCCAGGTCACTTCTTATTGCACACACCCTAATCTTCAGACACACTCTATGTCAGGAATAGTAATGCTAACTAACAAACTCCTTCCCACTTTCTAAAACACTTTCAATTTGGCCTCTGGACTACACGATTAGTCATCAGCAATTACCTCTCTATTCTCAACCTCTTTGAGGTTCCCTTCACCTACTTCCTTTAACTGAAATCTGTTTCTTTTCTACTTCTGTCCAGCTCTTTCAAGAGGTGACTGTTTTCTCTCCCCATCCTTCAGAACCACTGGGCCTGGAGTCGGGGTATGATGTCTCCTCCTTTCCATTGTTGTTTTCATATTAGTCTCTGTTCCTCCATTAAAAAAGCATAGGTTCAGAATAGCATGCCATCAAACTCTACCACCTACCACATTTCCTCGCTACAGACACCTCCCAACCCTTGAAGCATCCTTCTTCCTTCCATGGAAGATTTAGCATCTGGATCACTGTCACATACTTGAACACTGCTCATGACCCAATTTTATTGATTTCAGTGTTTGTGTGATGATATGTCCAATATTCTGTCCTCTCAATTCCGTGACCGGGTCCTCTCCTACAAAAGCTTGTCCTCTGTCTTTCCTCAGCTGCTCACAAAAAGAATAGTTTGTCTATGTCACACTCTACTGGGTGATTTATGAAGTTGAATACCATCTTGCTCAGTTAAATCCTTAATGCCTAAACAGAGTCAGCAAATAAGAGTTTTTCAATGCTTATTTACTGAATAAATACGTGGTTAAAAAGACATCAGCAAACATTTATTGAGTAAGTCAATGCTGTCAATCTCACCAGGATGCCAGTCTGAACCAGTTTTCAGGAATCCACAACTTATGTACTTAAATTTAATTGGGAGAAATCTCTGAATAAGTTTAGGGTGACACCACATATACCATATGGATGTGCTAAGAGTTGAATTCCCTTATCACACTGCCTTCTCAGAGAGGATCATGGCACATATTTCTGAAAGAGTAAAACTGAATAAATACATAACTAGACAACTGTGCTGGCATTCCAGGCACAGTGCTTTCTGGAGGCTTTCTTATTTTAGTATTTTAATATCCATCTCACTTTTAATTTATTTTACTTGTGAGAATTTTTTTTTTAAATGATACAGCCATGATCTCTCTCTGTTAACAGTCAATTAAAGCAGGCCCCCCTCAAATGAAATATGTTCATTCACAGCCTCATTTTTTGCTAGTCTCTATGACTTTTCCTATTTTCAGTCAAACCTTCTGATTTTTCAGCACTGTACTACAAAGACTGGGACTGCATCCTTTTGCTCTAAAAATCCCACGTTCAGTGGAAGGGCTTTTTTTTTTTTTGGTCATAAATTTGTCTCAAGTGGAGATTCATTACTAGCAGGTTTCTGACTTAATCTGAAATTGCTTTGAGCTTGGATGTTTACAATGCCTGGTATCTAAGCAATACCTCTGCAGTGTGGGTCTCCCCCGACCTCACTCTTACCTTTCCAGAAATGTGAATGTTCCAGCCCTTGAGGGACTTCTAGTATTTTAATGACAGCAGAAATATTTCTTGCTGTTATATGTTTTTCTTCCGACAGATGCTTCATTTTTCTTTGTTGTTTTTCCGTTTACCTTTAGGCAAGTTTAGGCAAGTTTTAAAAAAATTAAGCTGCTTTGGATGTTAGCTCCTTTCCTGTTCCAATATGTCTTGGGCTACCACTATCTGCAGTTGCAGAAAACCAGTGTTTCTTTTCCTTTTCCTTTGCTTTTAGGACTAGACATTTTGTCTTCTGACATCTGATTTGGACACTGTCTTGCAGGATTTCTTTTAGGGAGCAATACAGAGCCAATCCCTTCTTTGTCGGCAGGCAAGCATTTGCCATCCCAGCTCACCCAGTTTTGGGTACTGCCACATAGTATGTAACCTTTGATGGGTCCAATACCTACCCCTCCTTGAGCTTCATCTCTATACAGGTGACCTTGAACAACATGGGTATGAACTGCTTGGGTCCACTTATAGGTGACTAGTTTTCAATAGTAAATAATATAGTACTACACAGTTAGTGGTTGACTGAATCTGCACAAATGGAACCATGGATACAGAGAAGCAGTGTATAGGGAGGACTGATTAAAAGTTACAGGTGGATTTTCCACTGCATGGAGAGTCAACCCCCTATCCCCCACTTGGTTCAAGGGTCAACCGTATTGTTTTCCTGTCTAGCACCATTTTGTGGGTCTCACACTCCCTCAATGACACAGATTCACAATATTGCATGGCATGAGCCTTTATTTCATAGACAATAACCTGGAACACTCCCAACTGCACTGTCATATTGAAACTCTTCCGCTGAGACTCCGATTGAACTCTGCTACTCTCCTCAGTCTCCTCACCCTGTTATCCTCAAACCTAACTACACATTAATGAAATAGAACTGTCCTTGTCTTTAGGCAGTAGTTCCAAAATGTCTTCTTGACTGTCTAACCACAATTTTAAGAGAGGGCTCTCACTTGTTGCTTAGATCTGGATTTTTTCCTGGAAATTCTTTTTGTTTCTGAGACCTGTTTCCTTCTTCTGTTAGACTTAATTTAGCTCTAGTCCTCCTCTCTAACCCAGAAACAACTGAAATATTTTCTCATTATCTGGTGCCATGTAAAAGCACAGTTGGTCAGGTTATGTCTTCATGTCTCTTTCATATCTATCAGCTGGCAAGCCTCAAATTCTCAACCCTGGGAAATCCTTGTTCTCCAGCAACAGCAGCATGCATTTTCTCTTGTTTTCTGACATCAGATTTTTTTTGCTATAAACTGATCCTTGATTATTTATACAAACCTAATCCCTATAGCAGAGTGTTATAGGCATAAGCCTCATTAATTTCTTTCTTAGCCTCTGGGTTCATAATTATTTCATTGGGTATTTACTCAATCTAAACTAACAACACAATCTGTCTTTCACACAATAAGGTCCCAGTCCTCTTTACCTCTTTATAGATAAGATCAACCATACTTTTGGGGCTAAACTACAATTTGAGTGATTGAAATAGATATTATTTTTTAAAATTTATAGTAAACTCAAGATATATTGAAATTTATGTGTAAATGCGTACATATATGCATACTTTAAATTCTAGGATTACTAAAGTCAAGATTTACTCAGCCCCATATTCATTAAGGGCCAACACTGGGTTTAGTTGATTTGGTTTGGTAAATCTTGAGGTTGTCAGTTTCATTAACCTGATTCTATAAAAGAAAAATGCTGACATAGTATATATCTTTTCTTATTTTTAAAACCAATTTTATCTATTTTCAAGAAATTGAGGCTGTGAAATGCATTTTATGAAGATCTGTGAGGAATTAATAAATTTTAAAATTCTGCAAAAATACTATGAATGACTATTTCAACTTTGCCTGTGGAAAATTATATTACATTTGTATATATTTAAGTAGAAATACACAAAAAGAGTGCTGAGTATATATATATCATAAAATTTCATCATTTTTTATGTATGAGACTAAGCTGATAGAGAACATGTTGAAATATGTAAAACACTATAAAGTTCACAATCACTTAGTGATTATCATTTATAGCCAGCAAAATAGTGTGCTTTGGGAAAAAAGTATGTCAAATATGTTACTGTCTATATAATATTTTTCTATGCTGCATGTAAGACAACTGAATTCCCAATAGGTGAAACTGCACTCTTAGTAAGAGGCAGGGCTTGAATTTGATCCTAGCTTTGTTTGCACAGAACATGCTCTGTGATGTAATTTTGAATTAATTGGAGAAGCTAACAGTATATTCAGTGTCCTAATGTGTAAGCCTTTTGAATATGAAGGAAACATTATTTTGTTAACTGGTCATTATTTTTCATTAGGAAATTAGCCTAAATTTTGCCTTTAACCTCTGTGTGCATGTGCATGTGTGTGAGTGATCAGTAAATCAATCTATAAAGGAATGGAGCTTTCTCTTACCCACCAGTTGGAGCATATCCTTGAATGAGTATAATTCCCTTACATAGGTACTTCCTCTAGAAATCTATCTCAAGTTTAATAATTGTCAACTTTATTCCATCCATTTTAAAAATTTTAAATTTCAACACATCATCCTCTTTTTATTTTCATTCTGATAATGGTTTTTTTCCATGCTTTTCTTTTTTTTAATGCAACACTCTTTCTTCTGTCATATTCTTGTGTTCAATGCTTTTTTGGACTTCTTATTATAAGATTTCCTAATTTCATAAGAAAAACTCACCAAATTAAATATTTAGACTATTCTTACCCCAATAACTTTAAGGGAAAAGTTAACTTTATTATCATGCTTTTATAAGTAGGAGGATATTGTACCAGAAGAGTGAGCTCATTTCACTTAATTATAGTGAATGATTTCTACAGAAAAGAGAACCAGTAAAAGGTTTTAAGAAGGAATTCTTAGAAGAAGAAAACAATCACAGTTTACTAAAGGAGATTTGCAATATATTTTTTAACTTTTAAAACAAGGACTTAAATTTTTGTCATCTCCAAATGATGTAGAATCATCATCAAGCAGTGGTTCCATCCCAGGTAGAAGTAATGCTCTTACAGATATATAACTTAGTACAAAGACAATAATTTTGGTTTTGGTGAAAAATCACATTTGTACAGAAAGGTCATTTTTTCCCAATCAGGTACTGTCCACTGTAATATAAATATAATGTGTTAGACCTGTTATGATAGTACTTGATAAACATTTAAAAGTTGACTTGGCTTTAATGTCCCAAGACAGTGTAAGGGAAACTATTTATTCATTAAACAGTTATAAATGGAGCAATATCCTTAGGATAAATTTGTGGAAGATTTGCCCCATCACTCTAAGATCACCCAGCAGCTAACACACAAAGATTCACTATAAGGATGAGTAGAATATCTTTACAGAGGCCCACAGTAACGTAACTGAATTACCTGAGTTGTCCAGCTTATCTTCTCAGGAGCACTGCCATGTCCTAAGTTCCAGGCTCTCAAGTGATTTATTTTCCAGCAGATGATCTCCTGAATCATGTCTGTGCCAAGTTTTGCATAATGTCTTATGTTCTTTATCAGTACAACAATATGAAATATTTAACAGGAAGTTATCACTGTGGCCGATATAAAAGATTAAATAGGCCTGTCAGTCTCTTAAAAAGAAAACATAGTATTCAGAAACAATATTAAGAACAGAATCAGACATCCAGATATGGATTCGGATCAAAATATTATATTCTTTGTTTTCTGTATCGTGAGGTGTTTTTCTATCATTCTTAAGCAGAACGAAACTGTAAGAAACTCAATGAGTTCTCTAACACCATACACGAAAATAAACTCAAAATGGATTAAGACCTAAATGTGAGACCAGACACTATAAAACTCTTAGAGGAAAAGATAGGAAGAACACTTTTTTTTGTTATTGTTTTGTTTTTTACTTATTTATTTATTTAAAAAAATTTGAATTTTATTTTATTTATTTTTTTATACAGCAGGTTCTTATTAGTCATCCATTTTATACACATCAGTATATACATGTCAATCCCAAATGCCCAATTCATCACACCACCATCCCCACCACCCCGCCGCTTTCCCCCCTTGGTGTCCATACATTTGTTCTCTACATCAGTGTTTCAATTTCTGCCCTGCAAACCGGTTCATCTGTACCATTTTTCCAGGTTCCATATATATGCGTTAATATACGATATTAGTTTTTCTCTTTCTGACTTACTCTGTATGACAGTCTCTAGATCTATCCATGTCTCAACAAATGACCCAGTTTCATTCCTTTTTATGTCTGAGTAATGTTCCATTGTATATATATACCACTTCTTCTTTATCCATTTGCCTGTTGATGGGCATTTAGATTACTTCCATGACCTGACTATTGTAAATAGTGCTGCAATAAATTTTGGGGTGCATGTGTCTTTTTGAATTATGGTTTTTGCTGGGTATATGCCCAGTACTGGGATTGCTGGATCATATGGTAATTCTAATTTAGCTTTTTAAGGAACATCCATACTGTTCTCCATAGTGGCTGTATCAATTTACATTCCCACCAACAGTGCAAGAGGGTCCCCTTTTCTCCACACCCTCTCCAGCATTTGTAGTTTGTAGATTTTCTGATGATGTCCATTATAACTGGTGTGAGGTAATACCTCATTGTAGTTTTGATTTGCATTTCTCTAATAATTAGTGATGTTGAGCAGCTTTTCATGTGCTTCTTGGCCATCTGTGTGTCTTCTTTGGAGAAATGTCTATTTTTTTGGATTGGGTTGTTTGTTTTTTTAATATTGAGCTGCATGAGCTGTTTATATATTTTGGAGATTAATCCTTTGTCAGCTGATTCGTTTGCAAATGTTTTCTCCCATTCTGAGGGTTATCTTTCCGTCTTGTTTATGGTTTCCTTTGCTGTGCAAAAGCTTTGAAGTTTCATTAGGTCCCATTTGTTTATTTTTGTTTTTATTTCCATTACTCTAGGAGGTGGATCAAAAAAGATCTTTCTGTGATTTATGTCAAAGAGTTCTTCCTATGTTTTCCTCTAAGAGTTTTACAGTGTACAGTCTTACATTTAGGTCTCTAATCCATTTTGAGTTTATTTTTGTGTATGGTGTTAGAGAGTGTTCTAATTTCATTCTTTTACATGTAGCTCTCCAGTTTCCCCAGCACCACTTATTGAATAGACTGTCTTTTCTCCATTGTTTATCCTTGCCTCCTTTATCATAGATTAGTTGACCATATGTGCGTGGGTTTATCTCTGGGATTTTTGTCTTGTTCCATTGATCTGTGTTTCTGTTTTTGTGCCAGTACCATATTGTCCTGATTACTGTAACTTTATAGTATAATCTGAAATCAGGGAGTCTGATTCCTCCAGCTCCGTTTTGTTCCCTCAAGACTGCTTTGGCTATTCGGGGTCTTTTGTGTCTCCATACAGATTTTAAGATTTTTTGTTCTAGTTCTGTAAAAAATGTCATTGTAATTTGATAGGGATTGCATTGAATCTGTATATTGCTTTGGGTAGTATAGCCATTTTCACAGTATTGATTCTTCCAATCCAAGAACATTGTATATCTCTCTATCTGTTGGTATCATCTTTAATTCCTTTCATCAGTGTTTTCTGCATACAGGTCTTTTTTCTCCCTAGGTAGGTTTATTCCTAGGTACTTTATTCTTTTTGTTGCAGTGGTAAATGGGAGTGTTTCCTTAATTTCTCTTTCAGGTTTTTCATCATTAGTGTATAAGAATGCAAGAGATTTCTGTGCATTAATTTTGTATCCTGCCACTTTACCAAATTCATTGATTAGCTCTAGTAGTTTTCTGGTGGCATCTTTAGGATTCTCTATGTACAGAATCATGTCATCTGCAAACAGTAACAGTTTTACTTCTTTTCCAATTTGTATTCATTTTATTTCTTTTTTTTCTCTGATTGCCATGGCTAGGACTTCCAAAACTATGTTGAATAATAGTGGCGAGAGTGGACAACCTTGTCTTGTTCCTCATCTTAGAGGAAATGCTTTCAGTTTTTCGCTATTGGGAATGATGTTTGTTGTGTGTTTGTCGTATATGGCCTTTATTACGTTGAGGTAGGTTCCCTCTATGCCCACTTTCTGGAAGGTTTTTATCATAAATCGGTGTTGAATTTTGTCAAAAGATTTTTCTGCATCTATTGAGATGATCATATGGTTTTTATTCTTCACGTTTATTAATATGGTGTATCACATTGATTAATTTGCATATATTGAAGAATCCTTGCATCCGTGGGATAAATCCCACTTGATCATGCTGTATGTTCCTTTTAATGTATTGTTGGATTCTGTTTGCTACTATTTTGTTAAGGATTTTGCATCTATATTTATCAGTGATATTGGTCTGTAATTTTCTTTTTTTTTTGTAGTATCTTTGTCTGGTTTTGGTATCTGGGTGATGGTGACCTCATAGAATGAGTTTGGGGGTGTTCCTTCCTCTGCAGTTTTTTGGAAGAGTTTGAGAAGGATCGGTGTTCACTCTTCTCTAAATGTTTGATAGAATTCACCTGTGAAGCCATCTGTCCCTAGACTTTTGTTTGTTGGAAGATTTTTAATCACAGTTTCAATTTCCTTACTTGTGATTGGTCTGTTCATATTTTCTATCTCTTCCTGGTTCAGTAATGGAAGGTTATTACCTTTCTAAGAATTTGTCCATTTCTTCCAGGTTGTCCATTTTATTGGCATATAGTTGCTTGTAGTAGTCTCTTAGGTTGCTTTGTATTTCTGCGGTGTCTGTTGTGACTTCTCCTTTTTCATTTCTAATTTTATTGATTTGAGTCCTCTCCCTCTTTTTCTTGATGAGTCTGGCTAATGGTTTGTCAATTTTGTTTATCTTCTCAATGAAACAGCTTTTAGTTTTATTGATCTTTGTTATTGTTTTCTTTGTTTCTATTTCATTTATTTCTGCTCTGATCTTTATGATTTCTTTCCTTCTGCTAACTTTGGGTTTTGCTTGTTTCCTTTCTCTATTTCCTTTAGGTGTAAGGTTAGATTGTTTATTTGAGATTTTTCTTGTTTCTTTAGGTAAGCTTGAATAGCTATAACCTTCCCTCTTAGAACTGTTTTTGCTGCATCTCATAGGTTTTGGATCATCGTGTTTTCATTGTCATTTGTCTGTAGGTATTTTTTGATTTCCTCTTTGATTTCTACAGTGATCTCTTGGTTATTTAGTAACGTATTGTTTAGCCTCCATGTGTTTGTGTTTTTTATGTTTTTTCCCCTGTAATTCATTTCTAATCTCATAGTGTTGTGGTCAGAAAAACTGCTTGATATGATTTCAATTTTCTTAAATTTACTGAAGCTTCATTTGTGACCCAAGATATGATGTATCCTGGAGAACGTTCTGTGCACACTTGTGAAGAAAGTGTAATCTGCTCTTTTTGGATGGAATGTATTATAAATGTCAATTAAATCTATCTGGTCTATTGTGTCATTTAAAGCTTCTGTTTCTTTATTCTCATTTTGGATCATCTGTCCTTTGGTGTAAGTGAGGTGTTAATGTCCCCCACTATTATTGTGTTACTGTCTATTTCCTCTTTTATAGTTGTTAGCAGTTGCCTTATGTATTGAGGTGCTCCTATGTTGGGTGCATATATATTTATAATTGTTATATCTTCTTCTTGGATTGATTCCCTGATGATTATGTAGTGTCCTTCCTTATCTCTTGTAATATTCTTTATTTTAAAGTCTGTTTTATCTGATATGAGTATTGCTACTCCAGGTTTCTTTTGATTTCCATTTGCATGGAATATCTTTTTCCATCCCCTCACTTTCAGTCTGAATGTGTCCCTAGGTCTGAAGTGGGTCTCTTGTATACAGCATATATATGGGTCTTGTTTTTGTATCCATTCAGCAAGCCTGTGTCTTTTGGTTGAAGCATTTAATCCATTCACGTTTAAGGTAATTATCGATATGTATGTTCCTGTGACCATTTGCTTAATTGTTTTGGGCTTGTTTTTGTAGGTCCTTTTCTTCTCTTGTGTTTCCCACTTAAAGAAGTTCCTTTAGCATTTGTTGTAGAGCTGGTTTGGTGGTGCTGAATTCTCTTAGCGTTTGCTTGTCTGTAAAGCTTTTATTTCTCCATCGATTCTGAATGAGGCCCTTGCCGGGTAGAGTAATCTTGGTTGTAGGTTCTTCCCTTTCATCACTTTAAGTATATCATGTCACTCCCTTCTGGCTTGTAGAGTTTCTGCTGGGAAGTCAGCTGTTAACCTTATGAGAGTTCTCTTGTATATTATTTGTTTTTTCTCCCTTGCTGCTTTCAGTAATTTTTCTTTGTCTTTATTTTTTTCCAATTTGATTACTATGTGTCTCAGCATATTTCTCCTTGGGTTTATCCTGTGTGGGACTCTGCGCTTCCTGGACTTGGGTGGCTATCTCCTTTCCCATGTTAGGGAAATTTTCAACTATAATCACTTCAAAGATTTCCTAGGGTCTTTTCTCTCTCTCTTCTCCTTCTGGGGCCCCTATAATGTGAATGTTCTTGCGTTTAATGTTGTCCCAGAGGTCTCTTAGGCCGTCTTCATTTCCTTTCAGTCTTTTTTCTTTAGTCTGTTCTGCAGTAGTAAATTCCACCATTCTGTCTTCCATGTCACTTATCTGTTCTTCTGCCTCAGTTATTCTGCTATTGATTCCTTCTAGTGTAGTTTTCATTTCAGTTATTGTATTGTTCATCTCTGTTCTTTAATTCTTCTAAGTCTTTGTTAAACATTTCTTGCATCTTCTCGAACTTTGCCTCCATTCTTTTTCCGAGGTCCTGGATCGTGATCTTCACTATCATTATTCTGAATTCTTTTTCTGGAAGGTTGCCTATCTGTTCTTCAGTTAATTGTTTCTCTGGGGTTTTATCTTTTTCCTTCATCTGGTACATAGCCCTCTGCCTTAATCTTGTTTATCTTTCTTTGAATGTGGTTTTTGTTCCACAGGCTGCAGGATTGTAGTTCTTCTTGCTTCTGCTCTCTGCCCTCTGGAAGAACACACTTTGACATAAATCGCAGCAAGATCCTTTTTGACCCATCTCTTAGAGTAATGGAAATAAAAACAAAAATAAACAAATTGGACCTAATGAAACTTAAAAGCTCTTGCACAGCAAAGGAAACTATAAAGAAGATGAAAAGACAACCCTCAGAATAGGAGAAAGTATTTGCAAGTGAATCAACCACAAAGGATTAAACTCCAGAATATATAAACAGCTCATGCAGCTCAATATTAAAAAAACAAACAACCCAATCAAAAAATCGGCAGAAGACCTAAATAGATGTCTCTCCAAAGATGACATACAGATGGCCAGGAGTCACATGAAAAGCTGCTCAACATCACTAATTATTAGAGAAATGCAAATCAAAACTACAATGAGGTATTACCTCACACCAGTTAGAATGGGCATCATTAGAAAATCTACAAAATACAACTGCTGGAGAGGATATCAAGAAAAGGGAACCCTCTTGTACTTTTGGTGGGAATGTAAATTGATACAGCCACTATGGAGAACAGTATGTAAGTTCCCTGAAAAACTAAAAATAGAATTACCATATGATCCAGCAATCCCTGTACTGGGCATATACCCAGAAAAAACCATAATTCCAAAAGACATATGCACCCCAGTGTTCACTGCAGCACTGTTTACAATAGCCAGATCATTGATATGCCGTAAATGCCCATGGACAGACGAATGGATAAAGATGTGGTACATATGTGCAATGGAATATTACTCAGCCATAAAAAGGAACAAAACTGGGTCATTTGTAGAGATGTGGATGGACCTAGAGACTGTCATACAGAGTGAAGTAATTCTGAACAAGAAGTCAAATATTGTGTGTTAATGCATATATGTGGAATCTAGAAAAATGGTACAGATGAACTGGTTTTAAAGGCAGAAATAGAGGCTCAGATGTAGAGAACAAACATATGGACACCAAGGGGGGAAAGTTGTGTGTAGAGGTGATTGTGGATTGAATTGGGAGATTGGGATTCACATATATACACTAACATATATGAAATAGATAACTAATAAGAACCTGCTGTATAAAAAAATAAATAAAATTCAAAAACAGTAACGATGTAGAGAATTAGGAAGCATCTTATCCTCAGTTGTCAACAACAAAACTATTTTTTAAAAAAAAGAAAATACATCTCAGGAAAAAAACAAAACAAAGCAAAGTGATTCCTTGTTGACTCATGAATCTTGGATTTTGCCCCATGAAAAATGAGGAAGTCAGGGAGGTAATTGAATGGTTTGAATGGGTAGAGCTTTAATTATCTTAAAGGCTGGAAGAGAGTTAAATGAAAAGAAGGAAAGCTACAATGAAAAGTCACTTCATAAGATTGTGTGAAGGCATGAAGGAGCAGGGCTTTGAAAATAAATACAGGGCACATTTTTAGAGAGGAGGGATCTTCATATTTTTGCAGAGATATTCCCCTTCCTTTCTTGTTATTGATGGACCAATAAGACAAATAGTGTAAAGAATTCTTAATAATTAGACCTCCTCAAAAGAATGAGATGGTTTCCTCTTATGTAGATACATATATTATTGAATTTATTCAAGCATAATTTAGTAAGGTATTGCATAAGGAACAACTGCATTGGGTGGGTGGAATCTAACTAGACAATCTTTGATTCTGTATTTAATTTAGCTTCTGACTCAGAAGTGCCTTTTCTAAGTTCCTTAGAGACAAAGTCACATCTGTTTTGTGCTTGAAACTATTTCTAGCCTTAGATTATAAATAACTCTTTAGAAAGGTAGATAGACTGTAAACTATCTACTACTTTTTGTTTGCCCACAGTAGCTATTGCAGTGTTCTGAATTTATTACAGACTCAATAAATACTTTATGGACTAAATTGGCACATGAAATTTTGAAAACCATGTTCTTAGAAATGCAACCAATACAACTTCACAGCATACTCGACCTTGTCTCAGCAGATGTTTGGACTTGAAGTGATATGATCTGTCTAATCTGGCACCTTGGCTTAGAAAGGCATTTTCTACACCAGGTGGCAATGCCTTGAAATAATCACAAATGACTGTTTCCCAGCAACAAAGAGCAGAGCCTCCTGCTGCACAGTAATTTCCTAAATTCTTCCTAACAACAATGAAAAAAAAAAAATCAATGGAGATTAACCCTAATTGTTGAGTTTATCATTTCCATTTTTTGCCCTTCCTGATAGTATACCATCAATCAAGAATATATGGAGGCTTCTCTGGTGGCACAGTGGTTGAGAGTTCGCCTGCCGATGCAGGAGACACGGGTTTGTGCCCCCGTCTGGGAAGATCTCACATGCCGCGGAGTGGCTGGGCCTGTGAGCCATGGCCGCTGAGCCTGCGCATCCGGAGCCTGTGCTCTGTAACGGGAGAGGCCACAACAGTGAGAGGCCCACGTACTGAAAAAAAAAAAAAAAAAAAAAGAATATATGGAAGGAAATCTATTTCAATAAAAACATTGTCAAACAAAAATATGCCATACAAATATGTATGAATATATACCAAAGTAATTGTGAATAATAGCAGAATCTCACCTCAAAATAGATGAAAGAAAAAGATTGATCCAAAATCAGAGTCAAGTACCCTAATATATATTTTATGATATACATATTTCTAACACAAAAGTTTTGATTTTTATTAGTGGTTAATAGTTTGATTTTCTGAATAAAGCTATCTCATAATATCTCAGTCTATAAAGTTTCAATTTTAAGTATGTACATTTAAAAATATACCAGATTCCCGCTCTAATGATTCTTTGATCCATGTAGTCAGGTTATAGAATTCCCATCTGCAAGTCAGTGAAACTGATCAGTTTATGATATTTCACATGGAGGCGTCACTGAGAATGAGAGAAAAAGGTTTACTCAAATGTATAGCTACATGACAGCATGAGAGGGAGAGACAGAAGGATCCAGTATAATGCAGTGACCAAGATCACAAGCTCTAGAGACAGACTAACTGGATTTGCATCTCAGGTTCCACCACTTATTACATGTATGATTTGAGGCAAATTAATTAACAATTCCATAGTTTCATTTCCTCATCTGTATATGATGATGGTGACATTGATGATAACCTCTACATTCTAACATTTCTTTTAATGAATTAATATATAAAAATTGCTTAGAATGGAGACTTGATAAAATGTTTTAGGTTATTTTTTGCTTTCCAACTTATACATACAATTTACACTTACATACTTATTGATAAATTAATAGTTGTTTCAACCAGAAGTTACAGTTGGAAGAATCATGGAATATTTCTGTCATCTGAGTTAAAGACCTAGTCACCAGTTTCTTCCCTATGTTCCAATTAATAGTTAATAACTGATATTGAAAATATATATGGCAATTATTTGTACAATGTATTTTACAATGTGAATTAACAAAATAATCTATGTATTTTATAATATAATTTATAAATAATAGCACTAACTGGTTCAATACCAATATGAGGTATTAATGTAAATTTTTTGCATATCCTTACAAACAGCTCTCTAGAGAATAACTTTTTTTAAATAGCATAATGGAAACAGGATGCACAGCTTCAAAAGCAGAGGCAGGCAGTTATCCTGCTTTTGATTTGCACAACTAGTGGTGAATCAATGAAGGTGAAAATAAAAAGAGAGTTTATAACCTGAGGGAATAATTGTCTTCTGCATTTGTGTGAAAAGATATGAAGTGCTAAAGTCTATTCAGCCTACTAGACCATCCTCTGATGCTTCACATCACAGAGCTCTGGGATTAGACCATGCCTATAGGAAACAAATAGGTTTCTTTCTTCCAGTTACTGTGGTAAATTTACTGAAAACTCCTGAAATTAAAACCCCTACTAGTCTTTTCTGTCTTCCAAGAAAGACTATACTGGGTAAAGAGAAAAACATTGTGATGGCTGTGTAGGGCTAAATGAAACTTTCCTTCCTAGAGGAAATTTGAATATCAGAGGACATTTTAACAAAACAACAATAACAAAAATAGCTTCAACAAATACAGCTGAAACTTTTGCATTGTTTATCAATCTTTGTCACGTATTCTATGTAGTTTCTTATGCCATTGGAGGAAGTAATCTAGCAGCAACAGGTAAAGAGTTTCAAATGTGTGAAAATGTGGGTCATTTGGATGCCAGTTAGAAGTTAAACTGGTCAAATTTGACCACTGTCAGTTTCACTATTCTTGTAAGTTTTGTATATCAAATTTTGTGGCAGATCAGAAGACAAAGAGTGAATATGTTATTTTTCAAAAACTTTTTATGATGGAGGAATGAAAGGAGAGGGGAGAAAAATAAAAACTTCAAACTAAAGAGATCGTTATATATTCTGATGTTGGGGAAGTTAGAATTGTACTCGTTGAAGAACATTTATTTCTAAGTACTGAAAGTACATATTGAATGTAAAAGTGAAGTAAATTTAACAAAGCAAATATTAATAGATCCCGTTTTATATACGTGGACTTCCAATAGGTGCTTTACATTATGGTAAATATAAGTTAAATAGTACATGTTCTCTGATCTTGAAACATAAAAAGACAAAAATAATAAAGAAGGTAGGAAGTGATATATGCTATTGAGCAAGTTTTTCAAAATATGTATTTTTGGTCATATAAAAAAGAGGAAGAATAATTTTACCCAGGGTTGGAGGAACCACAGAGTATGTACTTGAGGCAGAATTTGAGATAAATCCTGCAAAATGGGTAGAATTTAATTGATGGATATGGTGGAGAGTAATGTTCTGTATAGAGAAATGTGTGATTAAAAATATAAAGACAAAAGTTGACCTGTGTTTGTGGATCTCTGTAAAGTCTTTACAAATTAGATGCATATAGAAAGGAGAAGTAGGAAAGAAACCATATTAAAAAAAGCAGTTTAAGTCAAAATTAGAGAAGACATGATTTTGATAAGAAATAGGGTTATCACATTTTCTAGGCATGGGAACTATTGAAGACTGAATCAGATTGTCATGAAAATAGGTATGTCTAGGGAGGTTATATCTGCAGTTATTGCAATGGTTATGTCAGGCATAATGATATTTTATTAATCATGTCTACAAATTATCTTATATTCAAAATGATTACTTCTTCAATCCCTAAAGATATATTTGGAATTATTTTACTTAATATCAAAACATACATGGTTTTGGTAGCTTTTTGGTTTATTTTGTTCTTTGCTATCAACCACACTGATATATATCTATGCCTATATATATCTATATCTATATATTATATAGATCTATCTATAGTATAGATATATAGATATATTGATCTTTATTCACTTTTAATCTGGTCCCAATGTTTTGAGGAAAGTCTGACCGTATGGAGATGACATGTGGATTTTCCCTGTGATAGCTCAGCTAGCCCCTTCGATAAAATCAACTTTAAGACTTGTGAGTCAATGAGCATCCACATCATTTCATTTTCCAGCCTTTAGATCTTTCAGGTGAGGCCTCAGATGCTTTGGAGCAGAGATAAACCATCTCCAATGTATCCCTGTCTGCAATCCTTACCCACAGCAACTGATACCCAGTACAGTGTTCTAATATGTCTAATAGGTGAAGTTTATTCATTGGCTTGTTCAAATATTCTTTATGCTTATTGAAATTTTTCCTGTCTAATCAATCATATTTTAAGAATATTTCTTTTTAAATCTCCCAGTATTATCTGTACTTTACTGTTTCTCCTCAGAGTTGTGAGAGGTGCATGTATGTGTAAAATTTGTTACTGAGGATGTATGTTGTAGAAATTATTGCATCTTCTGATGAAGTAAGCCATTAGAGAGCTTGAGAACTTACTTCTAATGATATAAGCCATTATCATTAGAGAACTACCCTCTTTATCTCTAGTAATGTTTTATAACATTTTGTCTGAAATTAATGTAACTATTCCAGCATTCTTTCTATTATAATTACCTAGTATTTTTCCCACTCCTTCAGTTCAGTTACATTTTAATTCTGTTTCTTGTAAGCAGTATCAAGATGGATTTAATCCAATGCAACATTTTCTTTGACTGGGTTACATGCATCATTTTCAGTTATTATTTCTCCTGATATACTTGGATTAATTTCTAAGACCTTATTTAGTTATGTTTATCTTACCTTTTTCCCTTCCCTTTGTTTTTCTACTTTTGAATAGATACTTTCCATTTCATTTTTCTCAACTAACTTTTTTCATATTTACTGTTTATTTCCCCTTGTACCACTGAACTTCCATCTGGGTTCATTATCTTTCCACATACCTTAGGAATTTTCCTAGAGAGAAGTTATTACTTGCAAACTGCTTTGTATGTTTGAAAGGGTTTTTTTCTTATTACTCTAATTCTTGAAATATTTTCTCAGTGTGTGTAATTTATGGGACACATATTTTTCTCAATACTTTGAGGATATTTCCCACTGTCCTCAGGTTTCCTTTGTTACTGTTGAGAAATTATTGAGACGTCAGGTATTGAATAGCATTGGTCTTTTGAAAATAATCTACTTTTCCTCTTTGGCTAATTCAAAGTCACCTTGCTATCTTTGGTATCCTGATGAACCATCATACCAACCTGGACAACTTACACTCAGTCATTTTTTATGAGACAAATATACCTGAATGACTTTAAAACACTCTAGTAGAACTTTTGTAATTTGAAGGCTAAAACTTCTGATTTGAAAGTGTGTAGTGTTTTAGAATTCAAGTGAATCATTTCATGTGATAGATACAAGTGAATGATGTTAGCTCTTTCTTTTAAGCTCTTTCCCAAAATAATGGGGAAATCTTTGGCAATCTTTTATATTTGGAATGTTGTAAGTGTATGATTAGTTCAAGAACTGGATTTTTCAGAGTCTATCTTTTATTTTACAAATACGATCTATTTTTACCTCTTTGTAATGAAAAGATGGTATTTTTCTATTAATGAAGTATAATTTAGAGTCACTTCCCAGCTTTCAGGAATATCCATTGTCAACATTGCAATTTAAAACAAAAATGCATGAACTTCAACAATCTTCACAAAGAGCTCTCTGATGAAATATTAACTGCTATTTGTATAGTGCTAATGAAATATCTTTGTATCATTTTGTTTGATCCTTCCAACAGACCTGTGCTGTGTCTATTTCTCTTGCCATCATTGTTTTCATAAGCACAAAACAAGATTAGTAGGATTAAATGGTTTCTTGAAGTTTATAAAAATAGTACAGAATAGAGACAAACCTTCTAACTTCAAAGTTGACGCTTTTATCAGCACTTTTTGACACCATTCTCCTAACAATGTGAAAGCACATTTCTCCTTCTATTTGATACTTGTGAATACTTTGGGAACTTAAAAATTAACCTGAGATATCCTTATTTGAGACTGCACTTGAGAGAAAGCCACAATTACATGAATGTGTTTTCTTGCCATTTTAATAATAAATATTTAATATAAAACGGTATGTCATGTTGAAGGGATTAATGGCTTAATATTTTGAAGGTGTTTTTCTACATGCAAAAATCCATAATTTAACTGTGTGTTAATTCTTCAGTAAAAAGTTAAAGTCTATAAAATATATTTTACAGTAATCAATACCCCATCATGCAGATGTAAAGATTCATCCAATAACTAAAAGTGTTAATCGAGTATACGTTATGTGCCAAAAACTGGAGGTGCAACAACAAATAAGACAGATAACAAGCAATTATTTTATGGGTTAGAAAGATATAAGAAGTCAATAACATTTCAAATAGTAATAAGGATATTAATGGATACTCTTTCTGCCCCACTCTGTTGATTTTCATGGAAAAAGTTTTATTTAAATAAATGTTTTTGGCATCTTGCCTTAATTGTCACTACTCCACAGGAAGGTAGAGAGTATCCCAATCTCTTATTCTTTTCTGCTTTAGGAACTAACCTACTTCATGGTATGTGCGTTATGTTCTGTTGTAGGTAGTCCAAGTTTTACATAAGATATTTCAGTATTACTTGTGATGGGTGAGTGTTTTGACTTGAATTGTATCCCCTTAAAAAGGGTATGTTGAAGTCCTTACCTCAAAATGTGACCTTATTTGGAAATGGGATTTTTGTAGAGTTAATCAAGTTAAAATGAGGTCATTAGGGTAGGTTCTACTACTATATGACTGGTTTCCTTATAAAAGGAGAAATTTGGGTACCAAGACAGACACACATACAGGAAAGGTGATGTAAAGATATGAGGAGAATACCAAGTGAAGATGGAAGGTTGGAGGGATATATCTGCAAAGCAAGAACACCTGAGACTACAGGAGCTAGGAGAGAGGCATGGAACAGGTCATTCCTGAGAGCTTTCAGAGAGATGATGACTCTGCCAACACATTGCTTTCAGAATTCTGGCCTCCTGAACTGTGGTACAATAAACTTATGTTTTAAGCCACTCAGTTTGTGATACTTTGTTATGTAGCCCTAGGAAACTAATCCAGTGAGTAAAGTATCCAAACTGTGGGATTCAGCAAAAAAGAAGTACACTTACTTTCAAATAAAAGGCGAGATTTCCAATATGCTAGAAGGGAAAGAAAGGTATCAAAAATAGCATATGATGATGTTTAATCAAGTAGGAGAAATGCCCCATCAATGGATTGTGGCTTTCTTTTACATATGTTTGACTAATATTGGAAAGCTAGTGAAACTGAAAAACTACAGAGTGATCTTAAAAACAATTTATTTATTTTACTGGCTAGATTTGAATTTCAAGAGTCATCAGGAGACTCCTATAACTAAGACTGAACAAACAGAGGAGGATATGTGAGGAGGATAAATGTGAGGAGGATAAATTTCAGGTTGTTTTTTTTTTAACTGTAATAGACAAGATTTAAAAGATGTTGTTTGGACTTTATTTCCTTTGGACTTTAATTTCTTTTCCCTAGGAAATTCATAGTAAAAATGAGTTTTTATTCAAATTTGGGGAAATTATATATTGTGTTTTATGATTGAATTATCTTTATGATTTTATTTACGATTCAGTTACACTGCTGAGACAAATGATGCAAACTGAAAAATAAATAGCACACAACATTCACTCTTAAAATAATGATGATAAATAATGTCCCTGATATATGTTCTTTAAAAATATGATGTTCTTTACTAAATTTTTACTAACTATTTACACTATGTTTACCCTATCTTTTTGTCATTGTTTTTGTTCACTATACTGATTATTCTTATTTTACATTTGAAATCACTTGGTAGATGAATACAAAAACATTTTGACTTGAGTGTGATGAGAGAAAGACTGAGCAAGCTGGGACATTAAAAGGAAAGGTTTTGGTGCTCCTGAAATTGTTTCCCTCAAACAGTAGACTTAGAAACAAATCTATATAGAGCTATTGTGTGGTAATAGTCTTCATTGATCTGATTTAATAATGCAGATTTCAAACTTTAATGACAAACTTTATGAGTTCTAAGCTAAGGGTATCTGTCTATCAAGTGTTATGAAATCTTGTAATGATTAATAACACTGTAGTATCCACGAGATCAAAATATCCAATGCAAAGTAAATTATTTTGTTAATATGACTCATCCTCTCTCCCCTATTGATTCCTCTTCCTCAATAAGATGCCTTTAGATGAAAGACAATAAAAATAAGATAAAGAAAATGCTGGAAAGGCAAAATAAGTTTTGGAATTTTATATAGTGGTAAAATGATACTGTATTATAAATAGCATAGTGATTCTGAACTATGAAAGTAACAATGATGTACACGTCTAATAAAAAAAAGTTTCCTTTTCTTTTCTCGAATACTTACTAGTATATACCAGACCTATACTAGAAATATTGCATAGATTATTCCATGTAATTAAAAAGAAAATCACATTAGTGTTCCTTTCTGAACTTCTTTTTCTCCTCTAAAATGTAGAAGGAAAAGTTACCAAAGGATTATTACATATAAATATTAATATCTAGAATAGATAATAATTTTAAAGCCAAGATTTGAAGCCCTTTCATTCTGTTTCTAAAGCTTGTATTCTTAACGTAAGGTTATCCTGAATCTTTATTATGTAAAATCTCAATAATTTTAATAGCTGAATACGCCAATTTGGTGTATTTCATGAGCTTTATTTCTTTCTGGTACTAACTATTCAGTTCATAGCTCATTAGTACCTTAAGTTAAAATGTAGAAAGGAAACTAGAACACTATGCAACAGATGAATTTTACATTTGTAGAAGATCTGGTATGAATGATCATGAAAGCTAATTGCTAACCTAAGACCTCTGGATTTTAACTAATGTTTTATTTGAATTTTTGGGTCATAGGTGCAGCTCAATTTTCTACTCTATTTCTTTCTCTGATAACCATAGAAAAATACCAAATTATTGGGGTTAGGTTTTTCCAACACCTATCATTTATTTTTCTATCAATCTCACACACACACACCCCACACACACCAAGTAATAAACATTATTTTCCCTTCAACATTCTAGCTTATAATTTGCCATATTTTACTCATAAATGTCAAAATATATTTCCTTAAATTCTTACAATTAATTTTTGGCATTTATGAATGAAATAAAGTAAAAGATCATTTTTATTTTTAATATCAAACATACAGTTTTTTTTAATTCTAGACTCTTCTTTCTTCTTTTTATAAACCCAATATTCTGTAGCATGCAATACTTCTAATATCACTGCTCTAGTTTACAAGAATCCATATTAGACTCTTAGGCTTCATATAAGTAAATGCAATAATCACTTCTTTTCTACCTTAGAGATTAAGAGCTTTAAATTCATGATTCTCTCAGCACAAGAATTATCAAGGACTTTATTTTACTTTACTTTCTATGCATGGGGTAAGTTAAGCATGCTCATGTTGTGACTAATACATTATTTTCAGTTACAAATAGAGCTAGGCAAACATTTGAACAAAGTAAGAAATTTTGATTATGCTTTGAGAACTATTGCCTCAAATTATTTCCAACCTCAATTTACTTCATTCTTTTTTGTTCTCTTCTAAAAGAGCCTTATAATTAAAACATGCAGAAAAAATTTAAAGTTCAATTTTGTATTGTTAGATCTATCATTATGATAATAGCATTTCACATAGTTGGACTGAATCTTAAGACAGCTATACTAAGATTTCAGTAATAACCAAATTTCATTTCTTTCCTAAAATTACTTGAAATCTTTTTCACAATAGTGAACATTATTGCTGTATTGAGTATGTTAGTAACAATGTAGGTGTCTTCGCAACATTGTATATAACTAGAGATTATCCTACAGGAAAGACCTAATATAATTTGGCACCTATTTGCATAGTGTTGTTAAATCAAATTATTGATTCAGTACACACACGTATACATTACATGGCAATTTAAACTTTTAATAATATTTAATATTCTAAAATAACTACCTTCAAGGTTTTGCCTGAACTGGAAAAAATTATTAATCTTGGTATGAAATATTATCTTCAGATTCATCAGGGGAGAGGAGATAATGAAAGCAGTGAAAGAGAATGACTCTTTTGAAGGAATAAGTCAGCAGAGAAAAAGAGAAAGTTGAGGCTTTGGGAAGTAAGAAAAAGGAAAGCAGAAAAAATGAGAGAAGAAAGAAGACAGCCATAGTAGCACAATGTCTTTAGTAAGCCAAAGGGAGGGAGAGAAATATTTTCAATCTAAGTGTTAATAAGAATATACTGGTACAGATTTTGATAGGACTTTCAATAGTTTTAGGTGAAAGTAAATTTAATGTCCCAAAATACTGGAGACACATTAAGTTTATAGTATAATAGCATTATATGGCTTGCAGAAATATTTGATAATATAGAATTAAGTTCAGAATAATGGATGTTAATTTGCAAACCTCAGGAGCTTCCTAGGTGTTATCTGAAATTGGCCGCCATATGTGAAAGTCAGGGAGAGACCAAAGGAAGAGGCAGACCACTCCAGAGTGGTGTAGGGGCCAGGTTTAATAAACAGGGGAACTTACTTATGAGGCTTGTCTTACGGGGGCAGCCACATGAAGAGTAGATTTCTGCACCTGCCTACCAAACCTTGAAAGTTTATATAAGAGTTCGTAATTGGGTTCAGTCGTGTATACCATCCAGATAATCTCAACACCACATTTCTAGCTCAAGGCTGTACCCTTGGGGCAGCTTCTGGGAAGTGGGAAGACAAGCAGAACACATTTCAAGGACAGGGGACAGGGTGGGAAGCCTCCAACTCCAGGGTCCAGCTCAAGGTCAAACAACAGGTCATGTCTTCTCAATGATCTGCCTCAACAATGGATTTTATTAGAATCAAGGCCTTTCTTCTTTTACAAACAAAGCCTTACTTGTCATTGTGCTATTATAACATCTTCAGCAAAAAGAGAGTTACCTTATCATTCTAGGTATATTTTCAAGTGAAAAAAATAAACATAATGCTAATCAGTGAATTGTAAACTACTTAGCATATCCTCCAAGATGAAAATACTGAATGACCAAGATCATAACTAGTGTGTAGGAAAGTTCCTACACTCAAATGAGCCTATTAATTATCTATGGGCTTATAAAATTGCAGGTTGAATAAGTTTACGTTTTTAAAGTGGTCAATTTATGTTTACTGATATTTCAAATAGAGCGCAAGTGAATCTTTTGTGTATTTATAAACTATTTTAACAAAAACTTAGTAGCTGCCAACTGCTACAAAGACAGATCAAGGAAAAGCATGTAACATGAAATACAATGACATCAATTATTCTGTGGAAGTAACATTAGTATGTAGACCTTTATTTCCTGTTGGAGATTTTACTCTACAAATTTCCCATTGCTTTGGAGAAAATTGGATTAATGTAAACTTCTTACAAATACAATGATGACTTCCAAAAAGAAAATACTTTTGTAATAACCTCACTAGATAAATGGAATCTGAATTACACAGTTTTAATGAACTTGTCAATCAGATTTAATTAATTTCCATTACCTTGGTCATTAGGTTAAACTAATAAAATTATATTTCATGTAAACTAGCATTTTCCATAAGGAAAGAGGCTGGATAATGTGAAAGATACTTATTATACTAGATATATCTCTAATCAACTTCTAACAGGTAGTCTTTTTAGTGTGGGTAATTTTCCTTGTAGAAACATCAGTTAACTGTTTCTGATAAATCTACCGAGAAGTGGTGAGACACTTTAAATCTCAAACTTCTTAAAGAGTTTGAGATATGGCCATTAATCACTAGCAGCTAACAGATATATTAAAATGTATCACTCTTCTAAAGCTCTTTTGTCGATTTGGACCCAGTCCAGGGTGGGCCCTTTTCACTTAAAATGGAATAAAACAGACATGCGCATAGACTCATTTCAATTTGGTCTGTCTCACAGCAGTGACTTGAAAAATGTATTCAATAAATTGTATTCACAGATTTATGACCACCGGATCTTTCCATTTTTGTCTAGAACTAAAACCAGATATTTTGCTGAACTAGAATTTCGTGATGCTTTAAGTGCTATGTCTAAAGCAATATTTGAAGGATGCAGTCACAGGAAAAAAAAAAGTAAAATAGAAAAGAATACCAAGTATGCTTGATGTGCCCCTTCATATACTTTTTTTTCCCAAAATTTCATGACTGCCCACTGCATTATAGGTGGCTTCAGGAAATGTGACTAAAAGGTGAACTGAATAAAGAATTCAGTTTAAAAGAGACCAAAAAAAAACTCATCTCAAGTGTTTTTGATGCTTCTTTGTTATTTTTATAGTCATATAATTGATAGTGTCTCATTCTCTGTGATCTCTAGATCCAGCTTTTACTTTTCTCAGTTTCTTCGGAAAAGAAAGAAATATTGTCTATTTTTCATGCATAAGGACATTTATAGCTTGTGTTTAAATACTTATTTCTCTTTATCCAATGCAAACCATAGCTAAACTTTCTATGTAAGTTTTTGCACTTTCTCAGACACAGTGTTTGAGAGCTTCAGTCTTATATCATTGAAATATTTTAGCTCCAATATAATAGGTAGCAATTTTGTTTAATACCTAGGGAAGTTAATTTTCATTCTTCCAGAGATTTGTTTAATGCATGTACATACAAAAGCAATGTATAGCCTTTCTCCCATCTTTAATTCAGATGGTAGCAAGTTCTATTCCTTGTCACATTTACATAAAATGCACATGTTGGAAAATTTTTGTATGGCTACATGGAGTGCTCTCTCCTTCTTTGTTTTCCTGTGGTAGAAAACATATAAAATAAAATTTTTCATCTTAACTATTTTTAAGTGTGCAACAGATCTCTAGAATCTTTTCATCTTTCAAAACAAAAACTCTATATTCATTAAACAATAATTCCCCTTTTCCCAGCCCACGGCAACTACAATTCTACTTTCTGTGTCTAAGAGGTGGACTACTTTAGATACCTGTCATAAGTGAAATCATGCAGTATGTGTCTTTTTGTGATTGGCTTTTTTCACATAACAGTATGTAGTCCAGGTTCATCGGTGTTGTATCATATGAAAGGATTTCCTTCTTTTTAAGGCTGAATAATATTCCACTATATTTATGTACATTTTCTTTATCCATGTGTCTGTCAATGGACATTTAGATTACTTCCATATCTTGGCTATTGTGAATATTGCTGAAATAAACATGGGAGCACAAATTTCTCTTTAAGATCCTGATTTCAGTTACTTTGAATATATACCAGAAGTGAAACTGGTGGATAATACCGTAGTTTTAATTTTTGGAGAAACTTTCATACTGTTTTCCATGATGGCTGCACCATCTTACACGCCCACCAACAAAAGACAAGGGTTCCAATTCCTCCACATTGTTGCCAACGCTTGTATTTTCTATTTTTGTAATAGTGGCCATCTAACAGGTGTGAGATGACATCCCATTGTGGTTTTGCTTTGCATTCCCCAGATGTTTAGTCAAGTTGAAGATGTTTCATGTGCTTTGGGGGTATTTATATATCTTAATTGGAGAGATGTCTATTCAAGTCCTTTACCCGTTTTTAAATGAGATTATTTATGTTGTAGTTTTTGAGATGTAGAACTTTATATATTCTGGATATTAAATTCTTATCAGATATATGGTTTGCAAATAATTTTTCCCATTCTTTAGGTTGTCTTTTCACTTTATTCATTGTTTTCTTTGCTTAACAGAAGTTTTTAAGATTGATGTAGTCTCACTAGTTTATTATTGATTTTATTACTTGACTTTTGTTGTAATATCCTAGAAATCTTTGCCAAATCCAGTGTTGTAGAGCTTTTCCTCTGTGTTTTTGCTAGGAGTTTTATAGTTTCAGGTCTTATTTTTAGGTCTTTAATCTATTTGTAACTTTTTGTATATGGTGTAACATAGGGTCCAACTTCATTCTATAGCGTGTGAATATACAGTTTTCCCAACGCCATTTGTTCCAGAGAATATCCTTTTCCCATTATTGGCAACCTTGTCAGAGATCATTTGATAATGTAGGTGAAGATTTATTTCTGTGCTTTCTATTTGTTTTTATTGGTCTATATGTCTGTTTTTACACCAGTACCACAATGTTTAAATTACTGTAGGTTTGTAATAGGTTTTGAAATCAGGAAGTGTGATGTTCAAATCTTTGTTTTCTTTCTCAAGATTGTTTTTATTTGGTATCCTTTGAGATTACATGTCAATTTTAGAATTCTATTTCTGCAAAATAAAAACGCCATTGAGATTTTGATAGGGATTCCATTGAATCTGTAGATCACTTTGGGTAGTATGGACATTTTAACAATATTTTTTCTAATCCATGAATACTAGATGTCTTTCCATTTATTGATGTCTTCTTTAATTTCTTTCAGCAACATTTTGTAGTTTTCAGTACAAGTCCTTTGCCTTGTGATTTTTTTGTTAAATTAACATTTGTTAAGAAGAGTCTCAGAGTTTTCGGTAGTGAGCCATGGGTCAATAAAAGACCACAAGAGAAAGTGAAATAGAGAAGTTTATTACTTACAGGTCCTGAAGGAGGTACTCAGCATGCCTCAAGGAACCACATGGGAAAGTCAAGGCCAAGGTACAGGCAGAGAGTGAGCAACAGAATCTGGGACATTTCCCTTTATTAGGGTTCGCAGGTGGAATGCTTTGGGGTCACTGGGGTAAGCCTGGATTGGTGAATTCAAACGAAAAAGTGCATGTGGGTTTTAGTAAGCTCCACTGGGGTCTTATCTAAGAGGTACACAAGGGAAGGAGCTGGGAGACAGAGGAGACTGTTTATTACAAGGGGCATTGAGGGAATCATATCAGGAACTTACATTTACTTGTGACTCTGAGGTGTCATCTAAGGCATGTCCTTGAGGGAGGGATTAATGATGATTCAAGCCCCCTGCAGGCTACTTAGCTACATAAAATGAACGCAATTTTATGGAGTAATTTAAACTCTCAACATGCCTCTTCATTAAGTTTATCCCTAAGTATTTCATTCTTTTTGTTGCTGTTGTAAATGGGATTGTGGTCGTAACATCCTCTTCAGATTGCCCATTGTTAATGTATAGAATCACAGCTTATTTTGCGTGTTGATTTTGTAGCCCACTACTTTGGTGAAGTACTTTGTTGACTAGTTTTAGTAAATTTTTTTTTTTTGGTTTGGAATATTCAGGGTTTTCTACATATTAAATCATACCAACATTGAGCAGAGATGAATTTACTTCTTCCCTTCCGATTTGCATGCCTTTTTTATGCTTTTCTTGGCCAATTGCTTTGCATAGGGCTTTCACTACAATGTTGAATTAAAAATATGAGAGAGGTCAGTCTTGCCTTCTTCCTAATCTTAGTAAGAAAGCTTTTTACCAATGAGTATCATGTTAGCTGTGAACTTTTTATATATGGCTTGTCTTATGTTGCGGTAATTTCCTTTTATTCTAGTTTGCAGAGTGTTTTTATCATGAAACGTTGTTGAATTTTCTCAGAGGTTCTTTCTGAATCAAATGAAATGATCTTGTGGGTTTTGTTTTTTATTCTGTTAATGTAGTGCACCACATTGATTGATTTTTATATGTTGAATCACCCTTGTATTCCAGACATAAATCTCACTTGATCATGGTGTATAATCATTGTAATGTGTTATTAAATTCAGTTTGCCTATATTTTGCTGAGGATTTTAGCATCAGTATCCAAGGGGGAGTGGTCTATAGTTTTTTTTTTTTTCTTGTAGTGTTCTTATCTGACTTTGGTATCAGGGTAATGTGGACCTTGAAAATTAGTTTATTATTAGTTTATTACTATATCTTATTCAATTTTTTGGAACAGTTTGAAAAGGATCAATATTAATTCCTCTTTAAATATTTGGAAAAATGCACCAAAGAATCCATCTAGTCCTGGAATTTATTGGTAGATTTCAATTAATGACTCAATCTCCTTATTATTGTTCTGTTCAAATTTTCTATTTATTCATGATTTAGTCTTGATCAGTTGTATGTTTCTAAGAGTTTATCCATTTCTTCTAGGTTATCAGATTTGTTGGCATGTACTGGTTTAGGGTAATATCATGATCCTTTATATTTCTGTTATTTCATTTGTAATGGCTCTTCTTTTATTCATGATTTGATTTATTTGAGTCTTCTCTCTTTTTTTCTTAGTAAGAGTAGCTAAAGTTTTGTCTATTTTTTAATATTTTCAAAAACAAAAAAACAAAAACAACCCAGCTTTCAGTTTCAATGATCTTTTCTATTGTCTCTTTAACCTCTATTTCATTTATATCCACTGTCATCTTTGTTGTTTCTTTCCTTCTACTATCTTTGGGCTTCATTTGTTCTAATACTTTGAGGTGTGATGTTAGGTTTTTTTATTTAATATCTTTCTTTTTTTGCTGTAGGTAGGCATTTATCGCCATAAACTTTCCTGTTAGAACTGCTTTTGCTGCATCCCATAAGTTTTGGTATTTTGTGTTTTCACTTTTGTTTATTTCAAAATATGTTTTTGATTTCCCTTTCGATTTCTTCTTTGAGCTCCTGGTTGTTCAAGAGAGTGTTTTTCAATCTCCTTTGGTGGTGTCATGTTTGTCTGCTTTCTTGTGATCCCCATAGCCTTGCATAACTATTTGCTCATTTAAGGAATGAGTCACCTCTTCCAGAGTTATGGACTGGCTTCACTAAAGATATTCACCTGGGCTTCCCTGGTGGCACAGTGGTTGAGAGTCCGCCTGCCGATGCAGGGGACATGGGTTCGTGCCCCGGTCCGGGAAGATCCCACATGCTGCAGAGCAGCTGGGCCTGTGAGCCATGGCCGCTGAACCTGCGTGTCCGGAGCCTGTGCTCCGCAACGGGAGAGGACACAACAGTGAGAGGCCCGCGTACCGTAAAAAAAAAAAAAAAAAAAAAGATATTCACCTGTGGTGGAACACATTGCAGCCTCTGTGGTCTTGGGACTAGTGGTGCAGAACACCAGTTGCAGGGGTTGTGTGATGGCTCCAGGTTTGTGGGATCATGGTGTCTTAGTTCAGGCAGCTGGTTCCATCCCATTGACAACATTGTGTCTCTTGATGGCAAGAGCTGAGGGGTGTACATCATGGCTGCTAGGGTTATTAAGATCCTCAGCAGTGCCTCCAGTTCCAGTGGTGAGGGATCAGGACAGGTGGTAGTGGTGGCTACAGCTAGTGGTTTGCCCACACTAGTGACATGGACTTTATCCAGGTATACACATAGTTGTGAGGGCCAGGACCAGAGCCAACTGTGGCACATAATAGTTCTATGAGGGCTCAGGCTGTTATAATGCACTTATGCAGCTCTAGAGGGTAGCTGTAGGCACCCACATGGTGATGGTGGCTTGTTATGGCAGTCAGGGCTGGCAGAGTGCAGGTGCATGGCTGCAGGGGCTAGCTGTGGTTGTGTAAAGCAATTCAGGCCAGTGACAGGAGTTGTGGGTATCTCTGGGTGCCCAAGCAGCTGTAGAAGCCTGGGATTTTTGTGCATACTTATACACTGTAGAGCCTAACTATGGACATGTATATGACAGTGGGAGTCAGCTGTGAGGGGGTGGGCTGGTGTAATTCATACATGCTGCCACAGAGCCCAAGGCTGGCTTCAGGTGGTGTAGCCAAACTGAGTCCTGGGTCCTGATGTGTTCACAACAGCACTGGATGGGGCAGCTACAGTAGGAGTGGGGCAGAGAAGGACTCAGGCAGCTGGAGTCTGTGAAAGGAAAAATCTTTGGGACCCTTGATGGCAAAAGCAAAAATGGGTGCATGGTGACTGTGCTGGTCATTGTTTTCCTCAGTGGTGTAAGCAGCTGGGATCCTCTGAGGAGCAGTCTGCTGAGGTCCATGACAGGATCCCCTGTGTTAAAAGCTGCAAGTGTACTGCAGTATCCACGAAGGCTGTAGAGGTCCTCAGCAGTGAATGCTGCTAGATCCTTTACAGATCAGGCTATTGCGGGCCATGGTCACTCCTGCTGTGTGGTTGATACTGATAGCCCCTGCCCTTCTTCTTTATTCCTATTCATCATTAGACATCTCTGCTATTCCAGTCTCTGGGTGGGGTGAACCGAATTGGAGCCTTCATCCAGTACCCTTAAAGATGGGGGAAGCTGGTCACTTCACAGGCTCTCCTTTTCCCAATGAGGGAAACATGCTGGGGCTGGAGAATTCCATTTGGGCACTGGTCTGGGGGGTGAGATGATGTACACAAAATGAAACTGTTCTTCCTACCCTGTTTGTGCCTTATTCTCAGGTTTTTTGCTCCACTATGTTGCTGAAGCTTTGTAAGTGGATTCTTGAACTCTCCTAGAGTTATTTTCATTAGTGGATAGATGTCTAATTGTTATTTGTGGAGAGATGGAGGCTGTCATCTTACTAATATAGCTCTCCTATAACAATGTATTTTAAACTGATAACAACTAAAATTGCTTGCAAAACTCTTCTACTCCCAGACTTTGTTATTATTGTCACAAACTGTACCTTTTTATATTGTGCATTCATTAACATAGTCTTATAGTAATTTTTATGCTTTTATTTTCAAGTCTATACCATAATTGAAAGTGACTTATGCATCATTATTACAGTATTATAGGATTCTGTATTTGTCTATTTATTTACCTTTACTAGAAAGCTTTATATTTTCATATGCTTCATTTTGCTGTGTAGCGTCATTTCACTTGAACTAGAAGAATTCCCTTTAACAATTCTTATAAAGCAGATCTAGTGGTGATGAACTCGCTCCACTTTTATTTACCTGGGAAAGTATATATTTGTCCTTCACTTCTAAGGATAGTTTTGCCAGATATAATATTCTTGTTTGGCAATGTTTTTTCTTTCAGCACTTTGAATATAATGTCTCACTCCATTCTGGCCTGAAATGTTTCTGTTGACAAATCCACTGATAACCTTATGAGAGCTCATTTGTATGTGATAAGTTACCTTTTTTCTGGCTAGTTTCAAAATTCTCTCTTTGTCTTACGTTTTTGATAGTTTGATTATAATGTGTCTCTGTATGGGCCTTTGGGTTATCTTAGTTGGAATCCTTTGAACTTCTGGTTTTGAAGGTTCATTTTCTTTCTCATATTGAGAATTTGGGGGCCCCTATTTCTTCAGGAAAACTCCCTGCCCTTTTCTCTTATTTCTCTTATGAGAGTCCTTCTGGGACTCTCATAATGTGACTATTTGTCTGCTTGATGGTATACCATAATTCCCTTAGGCTTTCTTCACTTTTCTTCATTTTTGTTTTTTTCTTTTTGTTCCTCTGATTGGATAACGTCAAATGACCTATCTTCAAGTTTGCTTATTCTTTCTTTTGATTGATAAAGTCTGCTGCTGAACCACTCTAGTGAATTTTTCAACTCATTTATTGTATCCTTCAGCTCTAGAATTTTTTTTCTTTATATAATTTCTATATCTTGTTATTTTCATTTTGTTCATTCTTCATTTTCCTAATTTCATTTAGTTGTCCGTGTCCTCTTGTAATACACTAATGTGTATTAATGACTTAAATGACTATTATTGCCTCTTATTGACTATTTCAAATTCTTTGTCAGGTAATTCATAGATCTTCTTTTATTTAGGGTCAATTTCTGGAGATTTATTTTGGTTATTTGATTGGGCCATATTTTCCTACCTCTTCATGTGCCTTATTATTTTTTGCTAGGATATATGCATTTGAAAAACAGCCACCCCGCCAGACTGTCTTTGAACAGGAGAAGACAATCATCCCAGCTAAAGATTCTCAGGAACTCTCAAACCCTTTATAAGGATGTGTCTTCTTTGGGCCTGTGCATGTAATTTCCTAATTAGAGAGGTTTGCTTGTGTCTTTGCAGTCTCTTGCTCCTTCTGATGTCTTTCCATAGTACTGCAGGTTCTCTGGCACTGAACAAGCTGATAAGCTCTCTTTTGTTCTCAGGGGCCCCCAGACCCTGAAAGTATGCCAGTTCCCCCATCAACACTCCAAATAAAGAGGCACAAAACTAGTTCCTCAAAAGCAGTCCTCCCAAAAGCTGGAATATTGGATGGACATTTCACTTTTCTCTTTGTTCCCTCTCAAAGGAGAAGTTGTGATTTGGACTTTTCTTCCATTTTCACAAACCTATGCTGTCTTGTGGGAAGGTTTACCTATTGCAGTTTTTATGAAACAACTTTTCTTACCTGTTTCAAGGCATCTATTCTTTGGTTTGAGCTTTTCCGAAGTACTGCAACTTTTTAACTGGTTTCTATAGTTCTAAAATTTTTTTTGGTTGTTAAGTTACTGTCTTTGTGGGAAAGTGAGGTGTAAGCCTTTCTATTCTGCCATGAATGTTGCTGATGTAACCAAAATTATTTTCATTAATAACAAATTAATTAAAAGTCTTGTCCTTTGGTACTGTTAATTATATTTACACCAGTTTTGAACTAATTGGAAAGCAGTGTAATATAAGATTAGATTTATTTTTTTTTCTTTTAATTCATGGCCTACAACTCAACCTTCCATAAAGAAAAAAGAGACATAAATATTTACCAGTGCTGTAATAAAGCTTCATATGGTGAAACACACAAACAAAAACACACAAACAAAAACACACAAACAAAACACACAAACACACAACAAACACACAACAAAACTTCACAAGAGAAACACACAAACAAAAACTTCACAGTGATCAGCATGCATGGATGCCACATAGTATACTGTTCAATCTGAGTAAATGTGTTTTTAAATTAATTTTTCATGATTTAAGCAGTAGTTTGAAGGCCATTTAACTACACAGATATATGATGACATCTTTTTGTCATGAATACTCTCAAGATGCTAAAATAGATATTTAGCTTCATTTAACTTGAGCTTTATATCAGTTGGAATATTATTTTTCTACACTGGAATGGACTTTTCCCTGAAATACACTTTTAAAAAATGATTGGATGCTCAAGAATTAAAATTCCAGGGTTTTTTTCCTTCGAAGACAATTCTTTAATTAGTGTCATTTTTCAGTTATATACATTTGCTCACTTTCTTATCTTTTCCCTCTAGCACCTGTACTATATTATCACCGTTGATGTTGTAGTTGCAGATATGTTCATTGAGAAAACACATTCTTACACCTGGCCACAATTTTTATTTGTTCTATTTTTGGTGAGTCCCATATCACATGTCCAAAATTAATCTAGTCTTCTGCTCTGCATGGACTGGATCTACTGTAAAGGTTATGATGGTTACTCTACTATAATACTGAGATGCAGGAAAAGTTGTATTTATTTTATTCTTTTTAAACAAATCTAAGTTATCCTGAGTCTCCACTTCACATGTGGATGGGAATTTAAATTTCAGTATTCAATGGACCACTTAATTTTTTTTTTTAATCCAAGTTTGCAGAGTTCCCTAAAAAGGCTTAACAATGCTTCCATTGCTTCTGTTCTCCTGTGTCAAAGTGGCTACCCAGTGTTTCCCCATAAAGCTATTTTCCTACTTATATTAAGCTTGCAATTGTTTGAGTTTCTGTAACCTACTGTGGGTTCTTTAGTGGTCTAAAGAATCATTTCCCACTATTCCAGGAACTGCAAACATCACCTCTCCCTCAGTCCTGAATAAATTTTCCAAGTTAAGTAGTATTAAACCCCCTAATTTTAAAGTTTCAGATCACAAACCCTATCTCTCGGACTTAAATTATCCTTCTCTTTTAGGAAAGAAAGCCTGTCTTTCTACCCTGGGAGCAATAGAAACCCCAATTCTTTAGGGCCCAAAGCCCTGCTTGATGCAAATTCCCATTTTTGTAGAGGTGGAAGGTGTTGAAAAGGAAGAAATTGCCTCATTCTAATTTTTCTGCTCTATGGATATTAAAAGAAATCACAATTAACACCAAAATTTGTTAGCCTGCCATATCAGCAGGTTAATATTAGGGAGGTCAGTGAGATTTTTCCAAGGTTGTCCATTTTTGTCTTATGCATAATCTGATTTTAGATTTCCTGTTTTCATCATATTTTATCTTAACTCAGAAGTGTTTTTCCCATAGTTTATAACGTAATGTCTTATTATTCATCATTAACCTCAGGAAATGGCATGTAATAGGATAAAGTTGAAATATCCAAATGTGCTTTTTTTTGGCCACCCCAAGAACAAAAATTCTTTGTTATTATTTACCCCTTCTGCCTGAGATATCACTTTGGCTGCTGTGTTGAAATTGGACTGTAGTGGTAGAAAATAGAAGAGAACCTTTAGAAAGCTAAAGTCTTAAACTCCATGAGGAATAATTATAGCTCAGTCAAATTGTGGCTATAGATTTGATAAGAAATGGTTTGATCCTATTTTGAAAATAGATCCAACAGGGTTTACTGATGAATTAGAAGTAGAATGTCAGATAATTAAAGAAATCAACCATGGCTGCAAGGTTTTTAGGCTTGGCAACTAGAAGAATACAGCTGCCATCAATTGAAATGAGGTAGACTCTTGGAGGGGCAAGTCTGGTGTCAATACTAATGGTTCAAGTTTGGAATATGGAAATTATTGTGCCTATAGATGAAGTTGGATATATAAAAGTAAGAATTTGGAAAAGAAGTCTGCTGAAGAAACAAAGTTGGGAGTATCACCATATTAATGGTATTTAAAGAGATGGGATTAGACCAGATTACCAAGAGTGCAGAAATTAAGGAGAAGACCTAAAGAGCTGAGTCACGGGGTGCTTCAACATTAAAAGGCCCAGGAGATATGAGAAAGCCACAGAGGATGCTGATTAGGAGTAATCAATGATATTGATATACAAAGGGAAAAACATAAACAAGGCAAAGTTATGTCCTATAAGCCAATTGAAGATAGTACATGTGTAAGGAGGGAGCAGTCAACAGTCTCAAATGATGCTGAAAGGTCAATTAAGCTGAGGACTAAGAACTAAATTAAATAAGCTATTAATAATACAATAGGTGTGTAAGGTTTGTTTAACATATATTCCATATTCTTATTTTAATTTCATACTTTTATTTAAAACACACATTTAAATAAATCTTTGTACCTTTGATTTTAAAAATTACCAAAATACCAGTAACCTTTATTTATTAGTCTGTAAATTAGAACTCAATATAAACCAATAAATAAATCCTAAGTGGAGACGTTTTTTATACCAGTTTTTAATATGGAGTTTGTGCAGTTAATATGTTCTTTACAAGGATAGACTTTTCTTCTCCTTTGTCTATGCATCTATGCATGGTGCAGGAATAAAATGTAATGATACAGATATTTTTACAATCGTTTTTGATCTTTTGCCTCTAAAGACCAGAGTTTTTTTTTCTCCCTTCCACTTCAAAATAATTGTCATGGGTGACATATTTTCTTTGGGCTGTGCAAGCCACATTTCTTTTATGGTGGCAGATACTTGTTTTGTGGAGATGGAATTGATTTTAGAGAACTGATAACATTTAATTGAGTCTTTTCTGATTAATACACTGTTTAACTCAACTCAGTAAAATTTGAATTAAATAGTGTAAGATTGAAGAGTTAGTTTAAAACATTTGTTCTCCAAAAGTTGTAACTTTATCATTATAAAGAGCAATACTCCTTAATACATGACAGATTTTCCCATATGACTTGTTACTGGTTGACTTCAATAAGCATGTATTAAAGTCCCACACTGTACTAGATGCTTTGCTGAATGCTGATTCTGAACTCAAAAGAGTTTCTGCAGATATCTGGCTGAATAAAATAACAATACCAATTTTGAAAGATCATATTTTTTAAAGCTATAAATGCTGGTATAATTAATTGATTGGAAGTTGATACATTTGATTGGAAACTACTTATATTTAACCTTTTTTAGTGTTTTCACTTTCTCTAAATATAGGTCATATATAGTTTATATCTTTATGATAAGTCATTCCTGGTATCTGTTATAAAATATATTAAATGTTATGAGTAATTTCATTATTTTACATTAACATATGGAGTTTGATCTAAATATAAATTAATTAATCACATACATTTCGTCACATGATTCCATCCTGTATTTTACACAAAGTGACATTTTAAATAAGGGTCAGGAAAACCTGTGCTTGCATCTAGCACCTGCCATTTACTAGCTCTGTAACCTTCAGTCACTCAATTTCTTTAATTCCTTTCATCTATTACTTGTTATGAAAAAGCCTGCAAAATGCTAAGTGATATATAAGGAATTCATCCATTTGTAAGCCATGCAACAAGTGCAAATATTGAAAGAATATGGTCTATTTAGGAATCATAAAATTGAAGACTAATCTCTGCCACTTACTTTGGGTAACATTGAGAAAGTTACTTTATGGCTCAGTTTTCAACTGGCATTTTTTACCCACCTAAATCAGAATTGTGGGTTGGAGAACACAGCAGGGAAACACAGATCACAGGTTGTTGATTTAGTCTATCAATGTTGCTATTTCTATTATGTATTATAGTCATCATTGTTATATCAATACACAAATAACTAAATTTTCAGCATAAAATGATTGGTGTCTGTCACAAAAGGCAACTCAGAGAATCTGACTCATTTTCATTCCTTTAACAGGGCCTCCATTGTAATGTAATTCATAGGTACTACCGATTTAAGTAAAAAATGAATATTCCACTGAATCAGATGTTTGTCCTGAGCATGTAAGCTTTGGAATAATTGACTGAATGTTTCACTTTGCATCCAGCTGTTTGGCTTTGAGTTGGCATAACCACTGTCATAATTGCTTACAGTCTCCGAAGATATCCATAGAATTAGCTAATTCTAGACCTTTAATGCTTTCAACATATTATTAACATTATCAATCACTTTTTCAATTACTTCTGCTGGATCTAAATTTATTAAACTCTTCAGTTGAGCCCATTAAGATGCACAATAACCATGTATATTTCTAGCAAGTGTTTTGGTGGTCCCAAGTGATATTTAAAGAGCACTTTTCGTATCAGAAATAACTCTTCTTAAGGGATAAGTTTCTCACAGTTGGCACTGCTGTACTCTGAAAATTTCAGTAAACTTTACACTTACAGGAACTAGTATGTCCTTTCCAAATGATATCCCATTCACCACATTTTTCTCTTAAATTTATTTTTAATTTAGCCATTATCTGTGTGAGTATTAATACAGTTCTCAATAGCAGGGTTATCTCCTCTTTAAAAAAATGACTGAATCATATTTGATGTTTGTGCTCTGAAGCTAATGATCAATAACCTGATCTTAAGTCAGTTTCACTGTTCAAAGTAGAATCTTTTAATATTAAAATTAGTTTCTGATATAAGACCTATTAGATGTTGTCATAACTCAAATTTTGTATTTTAAAAAGAGGAGTTGGCAAACTATAGGATAAATCCTGCCCACTGTCTGTTTTTGTACACTCCACGAGCTAAGAATGGCTTTTATATTTATAATTTTTTGGAAAAAAATTAAGAGGAATAACATGTTGTGCCATGTGAAAATTACATAAAATTCAAACTTCAGTGATCAAAAAATTCTATTTGAACACCATCATGATCATTCATTTAAGTATTATCTGTAGCTGCTTTCACTGCTACAAGGGCAATACTGGGTGGGTAGTTGTGATAAAAGCTATATAGCTACAAAGCCAACAATACTATCTGATACTTTAAAGAACTTTGCCAATCACAGCACATGGGTGAGGACTTGAAGATTCAGTGTATTGTCTTAGTCCCTTTAGTAGGACCAATATTCACTTTACGCAGGAAGTATTTAAAATACAATAACCCAACCTTCCAATTCAATGTTAAGGAACCTTTATGTCTAGTCTGACTTCTGACCATATGCCTCAGTTATTATATGCTACATAATGAGATTCCCCCCAAGCATCTATCACCAGTTACATTTCCCTATTGCTTTTACATGTGCTCCAACCATAGTGGATAGTCTAGCTTCTGGTCTCAGGAACTTGCTGTCTACTTCATGACATTCCAGCTAAAGGACCATATTTTATTATTTTATAATAGGTGCTAGGATTTTTCTATGACAGCATTTTCCACAGTGTGTTCCATGGAACATTAGTTTCCTAAGATGCTCAGATGTGTTGCTAAATAGATTCATATTCAGAATAAGTTAGGAAATCTCTTGGCTAAACAAATTTAAAGTTTCTCTTCTGAATGACTTCTTTGTCATCTGATTTAACATGCAAAATTCCTCAAACTTACTTGGCTGTCAAATATATTTTTATGTGGAGCCCGTCATAGAGTTCACTATTCTCTAAGGTGTTATAAATGTTCAGAAATGCAAAATTAAAAATCAAGATAATGAGACTCATATTAAAAATGAAGGTGCCTTTGTACCTTTAATCAATGTATAAAGTAGTTGCCACCTCTAAATTTCTCTAACTAATCCCTTGTTTATTTTTATTTAATGACTAACCCATGAATAGCACTTACTCTGTGCCAGGCATTGTTTTACACACTTTACACATATTAATTAAGTTAACTTGCATAACAACCCTATGACTTAAGATAATTATTATTCATACTTTAAGATGAGAAAAGTGATGTAACAAAGAGATAAGGTGATTTTTTTCCAAGGCCATTCGTCAGAAGATGGTAGAGCTAGAGTTCAAATCAGACAGATGCTTTCAGAGTCCATGTTCTTAACCCATAAACTGTACTGGCTCTCCTGAGCCAAAGTCACATCCATATGATGCAAAATTTCTCCAAATACAAAAGTATATTTATTTATGACATATCTGCTCTGACAAAGGAAACTTCTAATCAAAGTATAAGGTCTGCTTTACATCTGATTTCCAATATGGATAAGGAGATTGTAAACTAAGATAATAATAGCAACAACAATAACAAAAAAGGAAAAGGAGAGACACAAGAAAGTTTTCATTATCCCTCTGTACTAGTTTGGGCTGCCATAACAAACTGGCACAGACAGGGTGGCTTAAACAAAAATAATTTATTTCTCATAATTCTGGAGGCTTGGAAGTCCAAGATTAAGGTGCTGGCAAGGTAGGTTTCATCCTGAAGCCTCTTCTCTTGGCTTGTAGGCCTCCATCATCTCACTGTACCTACATGTTCTCTTCTTTTTCCACACATAGAGACATAGAGATGGAGAGAGTGAGATCTCTGTGTCTCTTCTTATAAGGACACCAGTCCTACTGGATCAAGGCCCCATTTTTCTGGCTTCATTTAACATTAATTACTCCCTTATAGGTCTATCTCCAAATGCCCTTACATTGGGGGGTAGGCCTTCAACATATGAATTTGGGGAGAATTCAATTCAGTCCATAGCACTCCTCTATGGGCATCTTCACAGGCACCTTTACGGTTAGATTGGAATCAGTTGACTGGTTCTTTTCAATAAACTGAAAGCAAAAGTGATGTGTAGGCCAAGTGATGTGTGTAATTAGGAACCATTGTTTCTCTTCTTTCTCCTTTCCTGATGTGGTAACCTCAGAGGTCACATAGTTCAAATGATGTACTTCCAAGTTGCAGGAGAGAAGTGGGTATATGTCACATACAGTAGAGCAGACTGTAAGAGAAAAATGTAATTAATGTTGATATTCCCAAATTAGTTTAACTATAAAATCTCCTAGAAGCCATAATTTTTTAAAAATCTTTTTGCATCTACATAAAACAACTCAGTTTTCTCAGTTCTTAAATAAAAAACATTCTAATGGGAGAAAGCACTTAAGAAAGCAGCAAGAAGGAACACTAACTAGATATAGTAGACTGGTTATAATCCCATATTTCCAGGACTTAACTCTGACCTTTAACAAATCACTTAACTCCCCTGGACCTTGGTGTCCTCTTATAAAAATACTGATCAGATCGACTGGATATCTCTAAGACTATTTCAAATCTATTACTATAACATAATGTGAAATTAGAGAAAACATGTGTTCAGCAGGACATGGTAAGATATTAAAAATACTCTAAGAATATTGTTTTAATCTGTTTTTATATTATTTTATTCTCAAGATATAACTTATAAGTACCATGAGTATTAAACTCATTAATAAGAACAAAGAATTTGAATTTTCTCACTAAAATTTGAAACTTTATTTTCATAGGGTGTTTAAAACCCTTTAGCAATAAAAATGTCAAAATATGTGAAATAGTGCAAGGTCGTTTTATAGTCTGTATTAGTTCAGGTGCTCATAACAGAATACCAAAGACTGGGTGGCTTAAATGACAAATTTATTTTTTCACAGTTCTGGAGCATAGAAGTCCTAGATCAATGGGCTGACAGGGTTTGTTTCTGGTGAGATCTCTCTTCCTGGTTTGCAGATGACTACCTTCCTGCTGTGTCTTTACATGCACTTTTCTCTTCTTATATGAAGACCTGTCCTACTGGATTAGGGCCCCACTCTTATGACCTCATTTAACTTTGATGACTTTCTTTGAGGACCTACCTCCAAATACAATCACAATAGGAGTTAAGGCTTCAACATAGGAATTTTGGGTAGAAACAATTCAGTTTATAATATTGTCACATATAACCTCTTTCTTTTCAGTATACTTCAATGTTAAAAATTTGATGAAATATGCTGAATTCATTAATCACAGATATCAACATCTGAAATTTGGTATAAGAATGCAAGACAAGTTTTGAAATTCAGTATCATATACTTTACCTTAAATTATTTTCAGATAAATTACTATCAGATAAATTAGGTATTCCATTTTGAAGATATATTTTTTTTTCCCTTAAACATCTCTCTAAGCCTCAGTTTTTCACTTACAAAATGGGAATAGAATGCCTCAATCATAGAGTATTGTTTCATAAGACTTTAATTAGTGATAGTTCTTAACAAGTAATGAACACACTAAGTACAAAAAAAATTACCTTTATTCTGCAGATTAAGTTACATGTTAGTTTGAATTTAAACCATCTTGGTAGACCAAGATGCATCTCTCAATCAACTAAATAGTAGGATAAAAGCTTAAACTTCTGAAAAAAAATGTATCAAGATTTTCAAGTTTAAGAGAAACATGGTTGGAAGATGCATTATTCTATGTTTGCACTATAAAATTTGAAACTGTAAATTTAAAGATGACCAGAAAATAAATTAATATTCACAGTTTTCTGCATACTCTGTGGAAGACTTGCATATGTGGTCGTCATCAGTGAAGACCAGTAACAGCCTTTGAGGGTGTCAGTGGAAGCCAGAATTCATGGCAGGCATTATGGAGAGAGCAGTGTCAGTAGTGATGTAACCATCATGAAATACATGAAATTAAGATACTTCAGAGGCAAGAAGATCTATATTACAACCTGTTTCATTACAAACAGGTTCCAAAGAGCATGCCACTGTGAATAATAACAGCATTACTACCATTTTTTTTTATGATGGGAGATGTAAAATTATCGAGGAACAGCATATTTGACAATAAAGGATACAAGGCCTGCCCCCACCAAAAAAAAACTTTTGCCAAGTAATCCATATTTCTAAGGGTGGCCCTAGTGGTGGGCTTCCCACAGGACTTGGGAAGGAAACTGGAATTACCTTATTCAGTATTAAGAGAAAGAATAATCCCAATAGTTTAGAAGCCTTGGCTACTTCTGGTTTACACTAATAACCTATGCTCACCCTGTTAACCTAAGCTTCTCAGCATGGACTTTTAGTCTTTGCCAACAATTAATATCGGACAAGTATGCATTCTATGTCAAAAAGCAAGTAAGTAGAAAAGAGTTCTCAGAACTCAGGTATTTTGATTCCTACTTCTGTGTTCTTTACATTAAAATAAGTGACATTTTATTGGGAAGTTTAGTTTTGTTAACAGCAACAAATAGTCTTACAAGTTCTACTTATTTTTCTGTATGCTGAGCATAGATCATGTGGCCATAGGGTTACCTGACTTGTGAAATTCAACAAGATAGAGAGATACTTTAAAATGGGTAATTAAGTCAACCTCCTCACCCAGGGCTCACATGCACTGTGCTTTCCAGGCTGTCTATAGGATTATTAGCTGCTCGATTTTGACAGGCCTCAGTGAGATTAATAGATCCTTTACTAGGACCTTGCTTTACAATTTAATAATAGCTCTTCCTATATCAGCCTTGCATTAAATAAGGACACAGCAAGATTGGGTATCAGCTTTACTGTCTTCACAATAATCACTGAAATACCAGACCCAGAAGCATACTTCTAGATATCTGGGATTTTGAATGCTAATCCCAGATTCTCTATTTTTATAAGACAATCCTTACTTGTCAGAAGAAAATATTAGGGGATTTTAAGAAAAGCATATAAAGTGCATAATGAATATGCTGTATGCTATGTGCAGTCCCCAGAGATTTACCTTTTAGAAACAAATGTAAAATCAGGGGATGCCCTAAATGTACATAGGAAGAAAGAAGAGTAAATGGAACTGAAAGGGAATTTCTCTTGGTAATCTTTGAGAACAGCTAAATCTACAGATACAATGAATTGTATTTCTCCAAAAGATCAGAAATAGTATAAATCATACGAAGAATAATTAGGATAAATAACATACTACTGAATCTGTACTTTCTGAACTCATTTATAGTTCCATTCTTCTTACATACAGAATGTTTTTTAAAGAAATGTAGATTTCAAACTCAATGCTTTGTTTTTGGGATATAGGTTTTAAAAATATCCTTATAGAAATTAGTTCATAAAATTGGAAAAGTAGAAAGAGTTTGGATTACATAAAGAAAAAGTCAAATTGAAACATAGCATTGCAAAGAAAAACAGATTTTTGATTGGGTCTGCACAGTGATTATCATAGAGTTAAATGTTAATTAAAAGTTGAAACAACAACAAAAAGAACAAATATATGGGAGGAGCTTCAAGGCAGCAGAAGAGTAAGACGGGGACATCACCTTCCTCCCCACAAATACATCAGAAATACATCTGCATGTGGAACAACAGAACACCTACTGAACGCAGGCAGAAGACCTCAGACCTCCCAGAAGGCAAGAAACTCCCCAACTACCTGGTCTGAATCATGTGGATGACAGGCTCTTGGTGCTCCAGCCAGGCAACAGGGCTGTGCCTCTGAGGGGGGAGAGCCAGGTGCAGGATATTTGTCCACCAGAGACCTCCCAGCTCCATATAATATCAAATGGCAAAAATCGCCCAGAGATCTCCTTCTCAATGCCAAGACCCAGCTCCACTCAATGACTAGCAAGCTACAGTGCTGGACACCCTATGCCAAACAACTAGCAAGACAGGAACACAGCACCACCCATTAACAGAGAAGCTGCCTAAAATCATAATAAGGTCGCAGACACCCCAAAACACACCACTAGACATGGACCTGCCCACCAGAAAGACAAGATCCAGCCTCATCCACCAGAACACAGGCACTGTGGATGCCTACACAACACACTGAAACAGCCTTAGCCACTGCAGGCAGACAGCAAAAAACAACGGTAAGTATGAACCTGCAGCCTGCGAAAAGGAGACACCAAACACAGTAAGTTAAGCAAAATGAGAAGAATGAGAAACATACAGCGAATGCAGGAGCAAGGTAAAAACCCACCAGACATAACAAATGAAGAGGAAATAGGCAGTCTACCTGAAAAAGAATTTAGAATACTGATAGTAAAGATGATCCAAAATATTGAAAATAGAATGAAGAAAATACAAGAAACGTTTAACAAGGACCTAGAAGAAATAAAGACCAAACAAACAATGGTGAACAACACAATAAATGAAATTAAAAGTTCTCTAGAAGGGATCAATAGCAGAATAACTGAGGCAGAAGAACAAATAAGTGACCTGGAAGATTAAAATAGTGGAAATAACTACTGGAGAGCAGGATAAAGAAAAAAAGAATGAAAAAAATTGAGGACAGTCTCAGGCACCCTCTGGGACAATATTAAACGCACCAACATTCGAAATATAGGGGTCCCAGAAGAAGAAGAGAAAAAGAAAGGGACTGAGAAAATATTTGAAGAGATTATAGTTGAAAACTTCCCTAATACGGGAAAGAAAATAGTTAATCAAGTCCAGGAAGCACAGAGAGACCCATACAGGATAAATCCAAGGAGAAACACACCAGGACACATATTACTCAAACTATCAAAAATTAAATACAAAGAACAAATATTAAAAGAAGTGAGGGAAAAGCAACAAATAACATACAAGGGAATCCCCATAAGGTTAACAGCTGATCTTTCAGCAGAAACTTCGCAAGCCAGAAGGGAGTGAGAGGACGTATTTAAAATGATGAAAGGGAAAAACCTACAACCAAGATTACTATACCCAGCAAGTATCTCATTCAGGTTTGATGGAGAAATTAAAAACTTTACAGACAATCAAAAGCTAAGAGAATTCAGCATCACCAACCCAGCTTTACAACAAATGCTAAAGGAACTTCTCTAGGCAAAAAACACAAGAGAAGGAAAAGACCTACAATAACAAACTCAAAACAATTAAGAAAATGGTAACAGGAACATACATATCGATAATTACCTTACAAGTAAATGGATTAAATGCTCCAACCAAAAGACATAGACTGGCTGAATGGACACAAAAACAATATCTGTATATATGCTGTCTGCAAGAGACCCACTTCAGACCTGGGGACACATATAGACTGAAAGTGAGGGGTTGGAAAAAGATATTCCATACAAATGGAAATCAAAAGAAAGCTGGAGTAACAATTCTCATATCAGACAAAACAGACTTTAAAATAAAGACTATTACAAGAGACAAAGAAGGACACTACATAATGATCAATCCACGAAGAAGATATAACAATTGTAAATATTTATGCACCCAACATAGGAGCACCTCAATACTTAAGGCAAATACTAACAGCCATCAAAGGGGAAATCAACAGTAACACAATCATAGTAGCGGACTTTAACACCCCACTTTCACTGATGGACAGATCATCCAAAATAAAAATAAATATGTAAACACAAGCCTAAAATGATACATTAAAAAAGATAGACTTAATTGATATTTATAGGACATTCCATCCAAAAACAACAGAATACACTTTCTTCTCAAGTGCTCATGGAACATTCTCCAGGATAGATCATATCTTGGGTCACAAATCAAGGCTTGGTAAATTTAGGAAAATTGAAATCATATCAAGTATCTTTTCTGACCACAATGCTATGAGACTAGATATCAATTACAGGAAAAAATCTGTAAAAAAAAAAAAAAACCTACAAACACATGGAGGATAAACAATACACTACTAAATAACCAAGAGACCACTGAAGAAATCAAAAGGAAATCAAAAAATACCTAGAAACAAATGACAATGAAAACATGATGACCCAAAATATGGGATGCAGCAAAAGCAGTTCTAAGAGGGAAGTATATAGCAATAAATTTCTACCTCAAGAAACAAGAAACATCTCAAATAAACAACCTAACTTACACCTAAAGCAATTAGAGAAAGAAGAACAAAAAAACCCCAAGTTAGCAGAAGGAAAGAAATCATAAAGATCAGATCAGAAATAAGTGAAAAAGAAATGAAGGAAATGATAGCAAAGATCAATAAAACAAAAAGCTGGTTCTTTGAGAATAAACAAAATTGACAAACCATTAGCCGGGCTCATCAAGAAAAAATGGGAGAAGACTCAAATCAATAGAATTAGAAATGAAAAAGGAGAAGTAACAACTGACACTGCAGAAATACAAAAGATCATGAGAGATTACTGCAAGCAACTATATGCTAATAAAATGGGCAACCTGGAAGAAATGGACAAATTCTTAGGAAAGCACAACTTTTCAAGACTGAACCAGAAAGAAATAGTGAATATGAACAGATCAATCACAAGCACTGAAATTGAAACTGTAATTAAAACTCTTCCAATCAACAAAAGTCCAGGACCAGATGGCTTCACAGGCGAATTCTATCAAACATTTAGAGAGGAGCTAACACCTATCCTTCTCAAACTCTTCCAAAATACAGCAGAGGGAGGAACACCCCCAAACTCATTCTACAAGGCCACCATCACCCTGCTACCAAAACCAAAGATGTCACAAAGAGAGAAAACTACAGGCCAATATCACTGATGAACATAGATGCAAAAATCCTCAACAGAATACTGGCAAACAGAATCCAACAGCACATTAAAAGGATCATACGCCATGATCAAGTGCAGTCTATCCCAGGAATGCAAGGATTCTTCAATATATGCAAATCAATCAATGTGATACACCATATTAACAAACTGAAGGAGAAAAACCATACGATCATCTCAATAGATGCACAGAAAGCTTTTGACAAAATTTAACACCCATTTATGATAAAAACCCTCCAGAAAGTAAGCATAGAGGGAACTTACCTTAACATAATAAAGGCCATATATGACAAACCCACAGCCAACATCGTCCTCAATGGTGAAAAACTGAAACATTTTCCACTAAGATCTGGAACAAGACAAGGTTGCCCACTCTCACCACTATTATTCAACATAGGTTTGCAAATTTTAGACACAGCAATCAGAGAAGAAGAAGAAATAAAAGGAATCAAAATCAGAAAAGAACAAGTAATTCTGTCATTGTTTGCAGATGACGTGATACTATTCATAGAGAATCCTAAACATGCTACCAGAAAGCTACTAGAGCTAATCAATGAATTTGGTAAAGTAGCAGGATACAAAGTTAATGCACAGAAGTCTCTTGCATTCGTATACACTAATGATGAAAATTATGATAGTGAAATTAAGGAAACACTCCCATTTACCACTGCAACAAAAATAATAAAATACCTAGGAATGAACCTACCTAAGGAGACAAAAAACCTGTATGCAGAAAATTATAAGACATTAATTAAAGAAATTAAAGGTGATAAAATAGATGGAGAGATATACCATGTTCTTGGATTGGAAGAATCAATATTGTGAAAATGACTGTATTACCCGAAGCAATCTATAGATTCAATGTAATCCCTATCAAACTACCACTGGCAATATTCACAGAACTAGAACAAAAAATTTCAAAATTTGTATGGAAACACAAAAGACCCCAAATAGCCAAAGCAATCTTGAGAAAGAAAAAGGGAGCTGGAGGAATCAGGGTCCCTGACTTCAGACTATACTACAAAGCTATGGTAAACAAGAAAATATGGTACTGGCACAAAAACAGAAATATAGATAAATGGAACAGGAAAGAAAGCCCAGAGGTAAACCCACGCACATTTGTTCACTTTATCTTTGATAAGGGAGGCAAGACTATACAATGGAGAAAAGACAGCCTCTTCAATAAGTGGTGCTTGGAAAACTGGACAGCTACTTGTAAAAGAATGAAATTAGAACACTCCCTAACACCATACACAAAAATAAACTCAACATGGATAAAGACATAAATGTAAGGCTAGACACCATAAAACTCTTAGAGGAAAACATAGGCAGAACACTCTATGACATAAATCACAGCAATATCCTTTTTGACCCACCTCCTAGAGAAGTGGAAATAAAAACAAAAATAAACAGATGGGACCTAATGAAACTTAAAAGCTTTTGCAGAGCAAAGGAAACCATAAACAAGATGCAAAGCAACCCTCAGAATGAGAAAAAAATATTTTCAAATGAAGCAAATGACAAAGGATTAATCTCCAAAATTTACAAGCAGTTCATGCAGCTCAACATCAAAAAAACAAACAACCCAATCCAAAAATGGGCAGAAAACCTAAATAGATATTTCTCCAAAGGACATATACAGATTGCCAACAAACACATGAAAGAATGCTCAACATCATTAATCGTTAGAGAAATGCAAATCAAAACTACAATGAGACATCATCTCACACTGGTCAGAATGGCCATTATCAAAAAATCTACAAACAATAAATGCTGGAGAGGGTGTGGAGAAAAGGGAATCCTTTTGCACTATTGGTGGTAATGTAAATTGATAAAACCACTATGGAGAACAGTATGTAGGTTTCTTAAAAGACTAAAAATAGAACTACCATATGACCCAGCAATCCCACTACTGGGTATATATCCTGAGAAAACCATAATTCAAAAAGAGTCATATGCCCAGTGTTCATTGCAGCTCTATTTACAATAGGCAGGACATGGAAGCAACCTAAGTGTCCATTGACTGAGAATGGATAAACAAGATGTGGCACATATATACAATGGAATATTACTCAGCCATAAAAAGAAATGGAATTGAGTTATTTGTAGTGAGGTGGATGGATATAGAGTCTATCATACATAGTGAAGTAAGTCAGAAAGAGAAAAACAAATACTGTATGTTAACACATATATATGGAATCTAAAAAAAATAAATAAGAAGGTCATGAAGAACCTAGGGGCAAGACAGGAATAGAGACGCAGACCTACTAGAGAATGGACTTGAGGACACAGGAAGGGGGAAGTGTAAGCTGGGACAAAGTGAGAGTGTCATGGATATATATACACTACCAAATGTAAAATAGATAGCTAGTGGGAAGCAGCTGCATAGCACAGGTAGATCAGCTTGGTGCTTTGTGACCACCTAGAGGGGTGGGATAGGGAGGGTGGGAGGGAGACCCAAGAGGGAGGGGATATGGGGGTATAGGTATATGTATAGCTGATTCACTTTTTTATACAGCAGAAACCAGCACACCATTTTAAAGAAATTATACTCCAATAAAGATGTTTAAAAAAAAAGAATAAATATGTGATTCAGGAAAGTAAGAGTGAACATTGAGAGGATACAAATAAATAGGTATTTGGAGTATTTTAGTTTTCCTGTGACAAATGAAAAAGTAAATGACTATTCTACATGCATAAAATAGTTCAAACTACATATAATTCAGAAACGCTTAACTTATTTTAGTTGTCTTAAGCTTTTGCTCTGAAATTTACAAACTTACTAAATATGTATCCAAACTTATTACGTTATTTTGTATTTCTAACAACACAATCTGCAGTTTGCTATAAAATATTTTAAAACTATGTAAAATTATGTTTAAGTATAAAGCATTTACTTAGTCATGGTGGTAGACCTCCCAACCTCCACGTAAGCTCAGATGGCTCTTTGTAGCCAGTCAAATGAAACTCTTTTTTTCTCCTCAGTGACTACAATAGGAATGGACATGTGTTCTAATTCTATCCAAGGAATCATAAATTAAGGTGTGTTGGATGTTCCCAGAAACATTTTCTCATTCCTAATAAAACAAAGGAAAGGATGGCTTCTTGATCATTAGGATATCAGTTGCTTATATCTGGCTGTTACCCCCCAAATACTGGCAGATATTGGGCAACCATAAGGGAAAATAGCCTTATAAATAAAAAAGCTTATGATGAGAAAGTTATAAGATGGAAAGAATTTAGAGGTTTGATGACATTATTGAATTGCTAATCAAATTATCTGGGGGTCTATGCTAAATTTGTGAACTTCAGTGAGAAAATAAATTTTTTGGTGTTTTAGCTGTTTTGAATTAGGATTTTCTGATTACACCTATTTAAAGCATCATGATATATAAAACCAAATTGTAAATGTAAAAGTCTGCCAACTAATTCCTTACTTATAAAAGCAATTAGGAAAATACCTAAATTAAAAAATATATATTTTATATATAATTATATACATATAAAGCCACATATATAACCATTGTTTTGATTTAATCTAATTATTTGGTATATTCTTTTCTGTTTGGAAGGTATTTCTCAAAGTCAAAGAATAGCAAAGATGATCCTACCTAATATTTCCTCTTCTCCTTGGATGTCCCCTACCTCCTGATCTATCAAGCTTTTTTTCTTTTGGAGGAGCGAAGGTTGTTTACTTGTTTGTTAATCTTTTTATTGACAATGTCTGTATCCACACGAGCCTGTTTCCCATCCATTTCAATAGATCTCTGCTTGTCTACCACAGTGCTGTCATTGCAGATCAATAGCTTTGTATAAGAGACAAAAGCTTTCCTTTAATCCAGATAGATTATCTCTAGTATATTCTCCTTTTTACTATTTATTTATTGTGGGAAAAAATCATAATAAATTTATCCAACTGAGTTTTACTTGATTATATTTTAGTAGTCAAATAAGACTACTCATCATGAGAGAACATTCTTCTCTAATCAATTTTAGGGAAAAGATGATCTGTCTGTATATGGGAAGAGGGATATCTGTTACAAGGGCTCATCTTCCCAAGAGGTCTCAGGATGATTCTGTGAAGCTGAGCACATTATTCCATTTATTTACCTTTTCAATTTCCTCCTGGTACAAAATAAAGATAGTGTTGTTTGGGGAGATGTAAAACATGAGAAATTACTCTAAAAGGTTTCTTGTTGTTCTCAGTTAATGGCCCTATTAACTTTAGTTACACCTGTTTTCTTATCCAAGCAATTGGGAAATGGGGACTATTAGAGTCTTTGTTAGTCTCACGTTATATTTTTATAACACTTTATTTTTATCTATTGCCTTTAATCTATTGAAGTTAAAAAAAAAACAGTCTTTTTTCTTCATGTAAAACAGTCTGTACTTCTGGTATTTATGTTTATATCAGGATTAGATTTGATGACAGCTTAAGAGTAGAAATGAACTAAGAAACTGAATTCCCTCATATTGTTAAACCAAAATCAATGATAAAATAAAACAACAAAATAAATACCTATCTAAACTGTACAAGAATCTGGAAATAATGTATTGTTTATGCAATAAATGGAACAAAATTTAATCTCTAAGTGAAAAGAAATAATTTACAGACTTAGTCACAACTTGTGTGGCCCCACCCTGTGAATATAATTGGGTATTTTTTGATAGCCACTAATATGTAGAAATTAGTTTTAGTACAGGTCTGAAATCCTTTCAAAACATATAAAATAAGATGGACTTCAGAATTCCACTTTTTAACAAAGATAAGATGGTGTACATGTTTATTATGTAACACTCCCATCAGAATCTGGGGCAGCAACCCATAATCATTTATACTGATGCAGTGGAAGATATGAATAGTCACAATATGTGGGACTATAAATAGCTTATTTTCACTTCAGATCAGCATTTGGCATCAAAATATTATTGTAAACATAGGAAAAAATCTTTACATATTCAGAGAGATTTTGATAATGTATGGGATGGTGTATAATTGAAAATATGTGTATACTTTGGTGTATATCTCATAATAGATAAGGTAATAAATATTTGCTAAATAGATCTGGGATGGGAACTGATTAAGAATATATTTAGTATTATAATGAGGAAAACACAGGACTGGAAGTTGTAAGATTGTTCTTCTAGTCTTATGTCTGTTGCTAAAATTCTCTGGATATTGGCAGGTCATATTTATTTGGTGTTTGAATTAATATAATTTTGACAATGAGATGGGAAATACCAGAATTCGGCATACGTCTGTTCTAGATAACATGCACATGAATATTATAGAAGCTGGTAATTCTGAAAATGCATTGTGTTTCTACCAGAAGACAAACTTCAGAAGATAATCTTGACTCTTTGAAAACAATTACATTGACGAACAAATTTTTAATGAAACCTAAGGGAAAATAAAATGGACAATTTTCAAGAAATTATTTTCCTATTTTTCTAATCTCACCACTTTTAAATAGAATCTATGTGAGTACTAAATTTCCTTCAGGAGTTTTATATTGGCCTTTACATTTATTTAGTCCTTCCAGTTAAAAAAATGTTTCAAGCTAGGGAGTTTATTTCTTTGCTCAGAAAATATAAAAACTATTATATGGATAGTATAGTCATCTTGGTTAATATTGAAGAATGAGAAATAGAGACATTTAAAAAATCATTTCTTCAGAATAAAAGTAATTAAAACCAAAGTCAAAAACTTTGAAGAGAACCTAGAATAAGAAAGTTTGTTTTGCTTTTATTTACTCTCATGTTTTAGATTGATAACCTCATTTCAAAGTATATATTCTTGCCATGATCCTTGACAACTTACACTTACTCTCAAAGGATTTTGGAATATGTCTTTTCTTTTACTGTGGTAAAATATTCATAACAAAGTTTATCATTTTAACTATTTGGGAAGTATTTATATCTGTGTCCTTAAGCACATTCAACATTGTTGTACATCTATCACACCCATTTTCAGAATTTCTTTACCTACTCAAACTGAAACTCTGTATCCATTAAACAAAAAATCCCTCTCTTCCCAGCCCCTGGCAACTACCGTTCCACATTTTGTCTCTATGAATTTGACTACTTTAGGTACTGCATGGAGTTGGAATCATGCAATTTTTGTCCTATTATGCCTACCTTATTTCACTTAATGTCTTAAGATTTATATTGTAGCATGTGTCAGACTTTTTAAGACAAACTAATACTCCATTGTATGGAAGATGCTTTTTATGTAAATAACCTGTCTCTATGTTTTCATTTTGCACTTATGGTAGTACAGTAGCCTTTTGTGATGCTGTGTTGTTAAAGCATAAGTGATGTGCTTTCAAGGTCATGAAAATCAGTGACAGCATTCACTATTCACCAGGTGAGATATATCCATCCTAGTGAGATTAGAAAATGTGGTGAGATAAAAAAATAGGAAAACAATTCCTTGCAAATTTTCCACTTCATTTTCCCTTAGTTTTATTAAAAGTGTGTTAATCACTGTAATGGTTTTCAAAGAGTCAAGATTATTAACCAAAGTATTTTGGAGATGTTGTTTGACTTTTTTTGGTATAAGTTTATTAAAATCTCCTGCTCATTTTATTATCAGCCATCAAAAGCTGTGGTGTTTTGTTTTAATAGACATTTTCTTGTTCATATGTGTATCTCTCTACTCAGTTGACACCCAAGATGAAAATCACTAAGTAATGCCAAAAGTTTTTCTGCATATTAAGTTTTATATCTTTATATTAATTTAGTGGATCCCTACTATTTTTCAGCCAAGTTTCATATTCCTCAAAGTTATATTTTAAGTTTGCATGGTTGTGTGACTACAGAGGCCAAAGAATGTCAATATCAAGTACATTGTGTTGACAGCTTTTGATCAGACTAAGTTTTTGTAGGACCTGCATTTTCAAATCTTCCTATATCTGCTACATAATTATGTTCACAAGACATTTGATCATATAGGCATTTTATTTACATACATAAATCAATAGTGAAAATACTTAGAGGACCACGTTTAAATTCCACAGTGAGTACAAACTTAAAGGGTTAAAAACTGGTATGAGCTTCAGTTTGAAGTAATTAACTTAGTAATTGTCAGGGTTGAATAAGTAGAGCATGAGAAAGAATATTCATTATGTGCATAAAGGAAGGCTCTGGATTCCCAATTAACATAACAGCATCAGCGTAAAATGAGCATTAATATTCCACAGGATAATTGGCAACATTTGTGGTATTATTTTTTTGTTTGTTTGCTTTTTCCCCACTTTAGCTATTCTCAAGAAGGTGCCATTATTCCTGGCTGACTGAGAGGGATCAGAGTTTATGCTATGTTCTATTCCTATTCCTACTGATAGTTACAGTCTTTTGTTACATACTTAATATAAACCATGCTGAAAACCTTCTATGGATTATCTTGTTTAATCTTTGATATAGCCCTATGAAATAGTGTTTTTATATTCATTGTGCAAACAGGATATTATATGGCTTTTGTAAGGTCATTGGACAAGTGGCTGTGTTTCCATGTTTTATTTCTACGTTTACACTTTTCTGTAACTCATATTTTGAATAACATTTTACCATTTACCAAACACTTTTGTGTTTATTGTCTCAACATCAACAAAACAACCCTAAGTAATAGTTATTACCTGGATTTCACATGAGGGAACAAAGACTCAGAAAAATTAAGTTGCCACAATGACAAAATTTGGAAGTAATTCACTTCCCAAATAAACACACCTCTCTTTCTATTATTTAATGCCTCAAATATTAGCTGTTTTTATTTAAAGAGACACAAAATAAAGCAAATTTTAAATAGCTTAGTGGTTGGTGGTAGCCTCCACAATTTTCTAACTTTGAACTGATTTTATGTAGATAAAATTGAGGTTCAAAATAAAAGTCTGTATTCCAGTTTATTTACAAAAATTAAGAAATCTAACCACATAGCAGCAACCAGATGAGACTGAACAGGGATGCCTCCTCAGAAGGGGCATGAGCTGTTGAGTTCACAGTCCCCCACACTTCATTTGTTTTACACTATGCTACTGAATGTATTAACTTGCCTGCATCTGAGTTTATTTGCACCTTATATAGTTGAATCTTTGTGTCAGAAGAAACTCTCTCTGCACTGGATTGCACACTATTTTTTAATCTGGAACATGAATCTCTGTACCCTTCCATTTATGAAAGTCCTACTAAACTTTTAAGACACAAGTCAATCCCTTCTCCATGAAGATATCTTCCCAGATAGGCAGCTCTCTCCAAATCTATCAAAGCAAAAATTACACTGGACAGTGTTAAAACAGGGAAGGGAGACTTTGTTCAAGGCAACTGCAGTGGGATAAAGAGACCAAAACACAGTCTGAGCTCAACTCCACTAGACAAACAACAGAGGTTAAGCTAGTGTAAAAGTACTGGAGAATTATAAGAGTTAGATCAGTGGGACCTGTGGATCTCATTGAGTTAGTTCTGGTTTGCAGATGCTTTTCTCTGTGATTAGGCTATCTGTGTTTGTTCAAAGCACTAGCCCATTGAAGGCCCTTACCCTTTCACAGAGACTGGGAGATAAGGGGTCTATTTTCCTTGACGATTATAGTTCAAAGGGATGGTTCCTACATCCTAGAGAAAGATATTTTTGGCTTGTAGATCAGGCAAGAGGCTTTTAAAGAGGTTTATATCTAAAGGGGTAGAGAAAGAATTTACAGTTATACATTTTCTAAATTAAGTACTCTAAGAAAAGGGGGATCAGGTGCCTAGAGTTAGGGAGAAGCCTGTCTGAAGATTAGTGAAGCCAAAGAGAACATTAAGGCCGTCTTGATCACCCCATATAATTACTTATGGCAGAGATGGACAGTTATTGGCCAATGTCTGTTGCTCCCTTTTTCCTTTAGTAATTAGAATTCAGAGTTTGATTCTGGGCACAGGACTGAGCTGGCAAACACAACATATCCCAGCCCTATTGCCAGTAAGTAATCTGTTTGACTTAATTTTGAACAATGAGGAGTGAGTGGACATGAAGTATGCTACCTCTAGAAAGGAAAGAGTCTTGCCCTCTCCGTTGCCTTCTCCAAGCCCTGCTGGATGGAATGTGGACAGGAGAGTAGGAGCTGGAACAGACATTTTAGATTATGACATGGAAGCTATATGTCGTGGATGGCAACCACATGGCAACAAGTAAAATGATAGAGGGATACTGAGTCCTGTTAAAAGATAACACTTTTAAAGGTAAAATCACGACTCTCCTACAGATGTAAAAATTAACATGTATTTAAGATTTTATTTAAATCATTAATGAGGAAAATGGTAAGGCATTAACAATCAGTTCAAAGGAGAATCTGAAGAACAGGATATCTGAATATTATAGTGAATATTATACTGAATGTGAAAATAGGGACAAAAATAGGAAAGTATAGTTTGTCTCTTGACATTGAATTAATTTATCACTATATACAGATGAATCGTTTTGCACTGCTATCAGTTATCTACAATTAACAGAGTTGCAAAATACCTCGCACAGAATCAGTATCAGATCACGCTGAAGGGTACACTACAGCCAATGCATAGTTTTCTGTTGAGCACTCCCCTCCACTCCTGCTATTTTTCCTTAATTTTGCACAGCTTCCACATCATTATTGGGATGCTTAAACTCAGACTGTCATCTGAGAGAAATGTAAACTTATTTTTAAGCAGCCATATTTTTGTTTTATTACATCATCCTTTGATACAGTGGCCAAACCTTAAGTTAAATACTCTTCACTGGTTATTAAATAAATACTGTCTTGAAATATCTCATTACAGTCTTTTAAAAAATCATATGAATGCAGGTAAAATGTCTTATACCTTCTTGACTCCCTCTCACTCCAATTACTCTGACTCATCCATAGAGATATTCTGCAAATATTAATAGATTTATTATTTAGAATGTAATTTGATGTTTTTCTAGAAAAAAATGTAAGCACAGAGATTGAGATATTTAATTCCACCTTCTGTGAAACAAGCTTATAAAGGGAATCTAGGCTCTTCAATTATTTAAAATTGGAAGACGTCAGCATAACTGCTCCCCATCCAATGCTAATACTAACTGTGCTTTTGCTTTGAGCCTTGGACATTTTCCATGAAAGAGGAAGATTTTAGATTATCTCTTTATGGCAAAGCGTTTGGGGACAGAATTGGAAGATGATCTCAGCAGCGCATTATCACTTCTAATTCTTGAATTACATAGTAAAATGAAGTGCTAATATTTTTCAGAAACCTAATATAGGTAAGTTATGATATTTATTTATTGTAATTGAGTACAATGTACATGTAGGTAATTAAACTGTATTGAATCCCAAAATATTATTTTTACCACTAAATTCAACCTACTATTTCACCAGAACTTCTACTTGAGAAGCTAGTAGGAAGTCTAATTAATTCATTTGTATTTTCCCACCTTCAACCCACATCAACTAATCCTATGATTAGAGTGAATGCACAAAAAGATCTTTAATCCAAGGCCTATTGTTCATTTTCCAGAAGTAATTTAGCAATTATCTAACATGTAATAATGATAATACTACTAACAATAATAGCACTATTAATAGCTAACTTAATCCTTATCAGGTACTTTGCAAAGAATTCATGTAGTATATGTCTTACCGTAAATGTTCATTTATTTACTTATTCAAAAACAGTTCTTAATTTTCTGTATGTCCAGGCATTATTTGGTCATTAGTAGCACAGAAATGAACAGTCTGGGAGTTTCTGAGATAATGAAGCCAGGCTGGCTGTCCCCCACGTTCAGAAGAACTCTCTTGGTTTTAATATGCTGCTTTTGTCATCTTGAAATTTTTAATTTTATCATTAAACTTCTGTTTTGTATGTGAAGGGTGATGAGAGAATGCAGTAAGATCATGGTCAGAAGAGGTACATACAGTATTCATGTTTCCTCTCCGCACAATTCACACATAGCATTCATATAGCCCCATGACCATAGAATTCTGGTGGACCATTGGTGCATGAGGATTCAGTGAGACTCAAGGCAAGTAGCAAGACAGGTAACTTTTAGAGGCCACCAACCACTTATGCAGAAAATGAAGACAGAGAAGGAAGGGGGAAAATACTCTTACCCATAGTTCCTTTTCCTTCAGTGCTTCCTTACTCTTCAGTCAGCCAAGGGTGGAGAGTATGGTAGAATGTGCATATATCAAAAAGTCAAATAAAAACAGTAGGATTATGCGGTGTTTCCGATGTTCTGGGTAGAACAATGTGTATGAATTATTTAATTTCTTTATTTTTTTTACATAAGTTAAATGCTCCCACATTTTCATTTAAACTGTCATTGCATAATAAGATGAACTGTAAAATCCATGCTAATACATTAAAAATCTTTAGTTACATAGAATTATATCTAATAGCAAATAAAAACAACATAAGTGGAAAGAGAGATCACAGACAAAAGAAGAAAACTTTATGTTTTAATACTTGTGTTTGAGCAAGAATCCTAACATTTTCATTTTTCACTGAGCCCCATAAATTTTCTAACTTGCCTCATTTGGAGCTTATATTCTCATGAGGAAACAAGATAGTAAACAAACTCTTAGAATGACAGATATGGAAGTGTTATAACATAGGAAGGAAGGGAACAGATAGTGGTGAGGGGAAAGGGGTATTTCAGATAGGATTTCAGGGAAGGAGTTCCACCATTTTGAGAAGGTAACATTATAACCGAGACCTGAGTGATGAGAAGCTAAGCATGATAATACTTGTGGAATACTTCGGAAGGGGGGAACAGCATAAGGAATAGCCTAGACATGGGAAATGGCTTCATGAGTTCCCAAAGTGAGAAAAAAAAGGCCATTGTGGCCTGAGCAGAGTGAGCAGAAGACTAGTAAGAGAGGAGAGATGAGGACAAAGGGCCACTTCAAGGGGCAGCCACGCCCAAAAATGGGTTTCAGATTTTTCACTAAATGGAATGGGAGCACCCAGGTTTTTGAGTAGGGAAGTGATGTAACTGGTTAAAAATAGTTTACTATCCCTCTTTTAGTCATGTTGAAATGGAGATATGGAGGTTTAGGGAGTTTTAATCTCTTGTCCAAGGTTACACAGCTAATAAGCAGAAGACCCAGGACTAAAAGCTAATTAATCTGACTCTAGGGTCCATGTATTTATCCACTGTGCTATACTCTGAAGATAGACACTGCCTGCTGTGAAAGACAGTAAGAGCTGAACAATTATGCAGATTTCATTCCAGCTGCCGCAGTAGGGAGAACATTCATTACTGAGGAAGCCTCAGAGTAAAGGAAGAAGGCTGGTGTCTTACAGAGGCAGGGAAAGCAGTGCATACTGGGGAAGAACAGAGACAGTTTCCATGTTAGAATACGAGAGGGCAGGGTGCTCTTCGGCATTAACCGTTTTTCTGAAACAGAAAATGGGGTGGGGATTTCTCAACTGTCTCTGCTTTCAAGGAGCATAAGGCTCAGGGGAAATTCAACATTGTTACTCCCTGGCACAACTTTGGCTGTAGCTTTTCAAATTACTGTCATTTCAACTGAGCTTGGTAGGTTCTGATTACATTGAAATAGAAAGTTACTTTATACCCAGAAAGGCACAGAAACAGAACAATCTGTGAAAAATAAATAGTGAAGCAAATATTGACCATTCAAAAAATGAAACAATTCCTTATTTCCTTGGAAGTCTTAACCAAGTACATTATGCCTTTTCTAGTCAAAGTGTGGTCCTGGATAGCTGGGAGCTTGTTTGAAAGGCAGTCATAGCTTCATTCCAGACCTACTAAACTAGAATCTACTTTTTAATAAGCTCCTCAGGTGATTTGTATGCTTAAAATTTGAGGATTACTGATTTGAGGCTGTATAATTGTTTATTCCTGAAACACATACAAAAGGATTCCTAACATGGACAAAGCAGTGCTACTAAAGGCAGGAGAAATTGCCAAACACCTTGAATATTTGAAAGACATTTCAAAGTAACAGTAGATTTATGAGAGTGATTAAGATGTTGTCCAATACTATTACTGATGTGTAGTGTAATAATTTAATTGGTTGCTTTTTTCTTTCTCTGTGGTACATAATGTTGTGTCTTACAATAATAGTGTATTCAATTTATTGAAATACAGTATTGTCCCCAATTTGTAGAATAGGAAACAGATGAATGCATTTTCTGTATACAACAAATTCTGTAGTCATAAGATTATGAAATAAGAGAGAAAGAAAATGCTACAAAATAGTAATTTTATAGAAGAAAAGTCAAAGATCTGTTTTTTCCCAGTAGGATAAGAGTTCATTCCTAGATTTGTCCCTATTTGGGAAATCACTGTTTCTATCAAGAAAAGAGATACAATAGCCCTTTCTTACGGACACATGCATACCTTTGGGCAGGGTATTCAGATGCAGAATACTACACTGGATACCAAGATACAGGAGATTAGATCCAAATGAAATATAATAGGACACAAATCAGGAAGAAATCATTTATTTGACTACTGGAAGGAAGCAAACTTTCATAATATTCAAATAATAACTACTCTGCAATTAAATAGACTTAAAACATAGGCATATGCCAATACCAAGTGGATCTGCAAATAGTAAGCCTATAGGCAGGCAAACATATCAGCACAACCTAGAATGACTAACAGCATCAAGAAATCTGTAGCATAAGATTTCCACGTGGTTCCATATCTACTTACAAAATGGAGATGTCTAAAGGGACTTTGTGAAATCTTCAGTGGACTTGTTGAGAATGAATGAACCTACACTCTCATTAAAGCCTCATACAGTTTTCTATGCATAATTATATAAAATGAACATCAGAAGATACACAGGAATCCTTACAAGTTTCTACTTTCTTTTTACTCAAACATTGGTTATAAATCTTAAAGACTAAGGTGATCTTTCTGAGTTCATCTTCCTCTGGTTTCTGAGCAATTTGGAAGTGACGTCCTTTCATGTTTTGTGTTTCTGAGCCTCAACTTTGCTTTGCTGGAAGAGTTGCCTATGTACCTATTTCTTTCATCCAGGTTCTTGAGATTTTGGGCTTTGTTTGTTTGTTTAAATTATCCAAAGATCAACCTTAAGAACTGACTTATAAGACACTGATGAAAGAAATTAAAGATGATACAGAAAGATGGAGAGATACACCATGTACTTGGATTGGAAGAATCAACATTGTGAAAATGACTATACTACCCAAAGCAATCTACAGATTCAATGCATTCCCTATCAAACTACCAATGGCATTTTTCAAAGAACTAGAGCAAAAAAATTCACAATTTGTATGGAAATACAAAAAAAACCAAATAGCCAAAGCAATCTTGACAAGGAAAAAACGGAGGTGGAGGAATCAGGCTCCTTAAATTCAGACTATACTACAAAGCTACAGTAATCAAGACAGTATGGTACTGGAATAAAAGCAGAAATAAAGATCAAAGGAACATTATAGAAAGCCCAGAGATAAACCCATGCACATATGGTCACCTTATCTTTGATAAAGGAGGCAAGAGTATACAATGGAGAAAAGACAGCCTCTTCAATAGTGGTGCTGGGAAAACTGGACAGCTACATGTAAAAGAATGAAATTAGAACACTCCCTAGCACCACATACAAAACTAAATTCAAAATAGATTAAAGACCTAAATTGAAGGCCAGACACTATAAAATTCTTAAAGGAAAACAGAGGCAGAGCACTCTATGACATAAATCACAGCAACATCCTTTTTGACCCACCTCCTAGAGAAATGGAAATAAAAACAAAAATAAATAAATGGGACCTAATGAAACTTATAAGCTTTTGCACAGCAAAGGAAACCATAAACAAGATGAAAAGACAACCCTCAGAATGGGAGAACATATTTGCAAATGAAGCAGCTGGCAAAGGATTAATCTCCAAAATATACAAGCAGCTCATGCAGCTCAATATCAAAAAAACAAACAACCCAATCCAAAAATAGGCAGAAGACCTAAATAGACATTTCTCCAAAGAATATATATAGATTGCCAACAAAGACATGAAAGGATGTTAAACATCACTAATCATTAGAGAAATGCAAATCAAAACTACAATGAGGTATATCACCTCATACTCGTCAGAATGGCTATCATCAAAAAATCTACAAAGAATAACTGCTGGAGAGGGTGTGGAGAAGTGGGAACCCTCTTGCACTGTTGGTAGGAATGTAGATTGATACAGCCACTATGGAGAACAGAATGGAGGTTCCTTAAAAAACTAAAAATAGAACTACCATATGACCCAGCAATCCCACTACTGGGCATATACCCTGAGAAAACCATATTTCAAAAAGAGTCATGTACCACAATGTTCATTGCAGCACTATTACAGTAGCCAGGACATGGAAACAGCCTAAGTGTCCATCAACATATGAATGGATAAAGACGTGGCAATATATACAAGGGAATATTACTCAGCCATAAAAAGAAACAAAATTGAGTTATTTGTAGTTAGGTGGATGGATCTAGAGCCTGTCATACAGAGTGAAGTAATTAGAGAAAAACAAATACTGTATACTAACACATATATATAGAGTCTAAAAAAAAAAAAGTTCTTAAGAACCTAGAGGGCAGAACAGGAATAAAGATGCTGATGTAGAGAATGGACTTGAGGACACAGGGGAAGAGTAAGCTGGGATGAAGTGAGAGAGTGGCATGGACGTATATATACCACCAAATGTAAGATAGCTATTAGGAAGCAGGTGCGTAGCACAGGGAGATCAGCTCAGTGTTTTGTGACCACCTAGAGGGGTGAGATAGGGAGGGTGGGAGGGAGACACAAGAGGGAGGAGATATGGGGATATATGTATATATATAGCTGATTCACTTTGTTATACAGCAGAAACTAACACACCACTGTAAAGCAATTATACTCCAATAAAGATGTTTAAAAATAAAATAAAATTAATTTCTGTGAGGAGAATTACTTTCCTCAAATTTGAGCTACAAAATTCTACTTGCCTCCTTTATTTATTAACCCTTGAAATGTTTTAATTTATTTAATATTTTAAATAGAGAAGAAATATTCCAACAATAATGCCATAAATTCAGAATTACTCCTATTTAAAATCCTCTATACACGTTATAAGAAAAACCCTTGAAGTGTTTATATAATTATAATTAATCTGAGCTAGTTGAAAATCACAATATAAATACATTTGTATTTGGAATCCACGTATGTGCATTTGATAAATTTAGCCACAGTCCATGACTATTATGAGTTGAGATAATAGCATCCTGAGTTGACGAGGTAGTAGCTTACCTGTTCTTCAGGAAAAAAATCCAAATTTTTATTTTATTATATTTTTGGTGTAATTTGTTGAATTTATAATATTATTTTGAAAAGGAAGGAGATAAATATTCTCAAAATGTAAAATAAACCTATAAAGACTTCTTTCCTCTGACTTTCCAAGTATGTACATGCAACCAGGTCCAGATTTGCTTGTCTGAGCCCACTGATAACAAGAAGTCACTTTCCACAAGCGTGTAACTCACAGAATTGGTGAATAATGGCTTTGGAAATATTACTATCAGGTGCCAAGTTGATAATTATTTCACATAGAGAGGTTGAATAAGTGCCTAAAAAATACCAATTGTTAGTCATTGACTTGTTGCAAAGGTGATTCTCTCCTCTATAATTTTTTAAAACGTTGAATCCTTTAAAAGTTAGACGTGATTTTTGTTCTGAAACTGTTTTCTGTTTGGGGGGGATGTAGTGGCTGCAAGGGGAATTTTTTCCAAGCTTGCAGATGACTAATTCTTAGATAACCAGGCATTGCCTAAAAATCACTTGGCTAAATAAAGTAGCAATTATTCAGAATTACATTTCTTTCCAAAATTGCATTCATTTAAAAATATAGTTAAGGAAAAATATTCTCAAGAGCTAGGCCACAGAACTTTCAGGATTATCAAAAAACACAGTGTTTAAAAAATATTTTAGGAATTGTTGGACAAAGATATGTAATGGGTATCAGATTTGCAGCACTTTACCCGTATTAAGTTATTTAGCCCATACAACATTCTTTAACATTTTGTATCTAGAGAAACAGAAAGCAAGCCCAGAAAATAACTCACTTCCTTAACCTCACCTAGATGATAAATAATGGGATAGATTTTGAAATAACTGTTCCAGGTGCCGAACTTGATTTTTCTACATATAGAAGATAGGTAACTCTAACATAAGAAAAACTTTTAATTTCCTTTTGTTCTTAACTAATGATTTATCATGTAACTTGTAAGTGAGGGATTATTATCTAAACTGGAGAATCAATAGCTATTCCCATGTAAGAAATATATAAAACAAATTAAGCCAGAAGAGGGAAAAGGGAATCTAGAAAGGGAAAATGACAGCATTTATAGGTTGGCTCACATTTTGGTCTCTGTTGTTCAGTGTCATGCTGAAGTCACTCTTTTTTTTTTTCAATTTTCTTTTATATTGGTGTTCCTTGATTCCTTTCACACTTGCTGCTACTCAAACAAGCTGTGAACCGAGTGACCTATGGATTAGCAATGTCAGTGTCACCTGGGAGCTTACTTAGAAATGCAGACTCTTAAACTCCACCCCAGACACACCTGAAGCAGGACATATATTTTTACAAGACCCTGAGATAACTCAAAAGAGTCTTGATATTTGCAAAAAGTTACTCTACAGGGTGTTGCTTTCCAAGGTATGAATATGCAGATCTCCAACCATAGCTGAAATAGAAGATCACTTCCAAAAGGTCCTTGAAGCAAGTGTGGGCAAGGGCAATAACTCAAATTTTTCCATAGGGATGGGTCAGTCCATGCTCTGTGTCATATTCAATTCATGCAGTCACTGAATAGTTTTTGAAAACAAAGCTTCCATCATTCTCCAGATGGATATTTCCTTCTGGGCATGTTTCCTGTAGGCCTTTTGGAATACACTGCCAGAGTCCCATTTATAGCTCTACTATGCAGCTGCAGTCCAATCACCATTGACTCCTGTTGTAGTGATGTGACTAAAATCAACGACTTAAATCTCTCAAAACCAGAGTGTATAATTTACCCCTTAAATCATTCATATGCTCTCTGAACAACAGTGGTTTCAACACAATGCTCATTTTTTCCATTTCAATACTTTCTATCTGTCATATAAAGAATTCTGATTATCTTGGACATTTTGTTTTAATGGAGATCATTTACATAAAATAAAATTGTATGACATTTTAAAAATTTAAATTTCTTAAAATGTAAGTATGTATAAAAAATAGGTTTTATTTCACATTCCTGAAGTGAATATAAGTTTCAGCCAGAAAAACTCTAACCATTTGAATTGACCCTGTTTACTCACTGATATGCAAGATATCTATATAGAATTTCATTTATAATGGAAATAGGCAAAGCTTGAAATATAGCTACTAAACATATATCAGTCATTAATATTATGATATGTTTCCCTTTATTCCAGTAGCAAATGGAACTTAAATAGAAAAGGTAAAAGATAGTTATTTTTGAAGAGAGATCCTGAGAATAAAAAATTTAAAAATTGCTACTTGGAAAAATAACCATTCTATGAGTTTGGACATGGGAAAGTGTTGGGTTTCCCAAATGAGTCAATGAAATTTGGAAAAAATTACAGAATTCAATAACAGAAAATGGAAGTTGATTTGGAGAAAGCAAACATTGGCATGCTTAATTATTACTGAAGTTGGTAGAATATATCAAGTTATTCAAGAAGGGTGGCAACAAGAAATAGTATTTGATTAAAGATAAATGATCAAATAAGCAAAGGATATAATTGAAATATTACACATATTTCAAACATTTAACCTTTACTCTGACAAGCTGAATCATGGAGGTAATGACTCATGCTGACTCTAACACCATAAAATTAAAATATTAATATAATGCTAATTGTGTGTACAAAATGTTATCTAATTAGCATTTTAAATGAAATCAGAGTAACTCTTAGATTTGCTCTTAAATTAAAATTGCCTTAAACTTGGTTTTGAAGAAAAGCAAGAGGAAGGGTAATTAACTATACAAGATTATTTAAACATGCCTCAATCTCATTAATTCTTTGCAGTGGGATTATCACAAAAGTTAGTAGTAAAGGAAACAAGTTCAGAGAGGCAGATCTTTTGGAAAAACCCAATTGGCTGAGGAGTTTCAAATTGCAAATGGAAATGTGATTTTAAAACATCTTCTTTGTCCTATAAGATGTTGCAATCAATCAAGCTATACACAAATGCTATTCTTCAAATGTCTGGAGGTGGGAAAGATTATCTGATAAAGAATGATATCAAGAAGTAATAAATAATATAACAGTCTAAACTATAATTTACTGTCTGAATATATCCTGTTGCATGATTTGCTATTTTCTTTAAAAATTTGCTTCCACATTTCATATTTGACTTTGACTGCATTTTCTTCTCCCTTTCCTATCAGTCCATTTTGTAACTTACCTTTTTTTATTTTTAGGAAACAGAAATAAGAAAACGGAGCATACATATTTATTATAGTTATCATAAAATTGATATCATTCTCTGTTGAAATAAGAAAACTTCTAAGTTAACAAAAACATATAAAATATCTCTAAAATGGACAGATAAACAGACATATACTCTATAGAGCTAAAAATAAAATCCCAAAGTTATTCTAGTCCAACAGAATGTCACTAGTGCTTCTGGATACCTTTGAAGCAGCTACCATTCTCCTGGAATGGATTTCATGAGTTATTTTTTCTTTACTGGACTCACCTAAGATTCAAAGATCTTGGGTAGATGCAGCTCATTAATGGATTCTGGTTCTTTTACCTCAACCTAGCAACATGGGAGTCTGGAAAAGGTATCTGACTTCTGATATGATTTCTATATTCCACTAAGATTCCTAAAATGAAATAAACTCCAAATATACAAAAGGATTTCACCGTTTACCCTTCCCCCTCCCCATAGCCTCAAGTCCATTCTCTAGTAAGTCTGTGTCTTTATTCCTGTTTCACCCCTAGGTTTTTCATGTAAACGGTGACAAAGCAATAAAGAGGCATGGACATGTATACACTACCAAACGTAAGGTAGATAGCTAGTGGGAAGCAGCCGCATAGCACAGGGAGATCAGCTCGGTGCTTTGTGACCGCCTGGAGGGGTGGGATAGGGAGGGTGGGAGGGAGGGTGACGCAAGCAGGAAGAGATATGGGAACATATGTATATATATAACTGATTCATTTTGTTGTGAAGCTGAAACTAACATACCATTGTAAAGCAATTATGCTCCAATAAAGATGTTTAAAAAAAAAAAAAAAGGATTTCAATGTGCTATGTAGCCAAACAATTGCCCATATCATCTTCTACAAAATGAAGTTATGTAGAACATAAATTTGTTATTTTGTACTTGAGATTTACAAATTAAATTCAGTGAGAAAATCTACAAAAATATAGGAAAAATTGTTTCAATCCAATTTTTATTGAGCCCTTCATATCTAAAATGGATGTTCACATTCTTCTTGTAGCATTTATTAAAGCATTATACACATTCTCTAGAGCCTGGCTTCAAAAGGGTTACAGCAACTATAAATTTTATCATTTTTATTGTAACACTTTAGATTGTAAAATGAAGTACTAATAGTAAACAGGACAGTAGTTTGCATCCAGGACTGTTCTGGACAGCTGGTATCTGAGGTCACCCTAAGTGTGCAGGGACACTGTCAAGTGGTTCATACTAGAACGTCACAAGTGTCTGATGGGGTAGAGAGCTTCAAACTCTTCTATGATCAGAACAACAACAAAAAGAATTAGGAGGCAATATTGAACTATGCAGTTCAAAACATAAATAGTGATCTGTAGTTGTGAACAGAAGTTTAGGAATCCAGAATCAGGAAACTTTTCAGCTGTCCCAAATGTTTCTCAAAAAACATACAAATTTGTTAAATGGATGCATTAACACACAATTTGGCCACCATCTCTGCTGAAACTTCCTCCCAACACTAACTGTTGCTGCTGACAATCCCCAAACTCCACAACCTTACTTGCCAGCAGAAAACAGACGCCAGTAGCTGGAAGAGAGCTTCTCTCTCTCTTAGGAACAGATTTACTGTAGATCCAATTTGGCATCTGGAACTTAGATCCAAGGGCATCTGGAAAATGTAGTCTTTAACTTTCCAGCTCCATCCGTATCAGAAAGCTCCCTAGAAGGAAGATGATAAAAACATCAGTCAAGCCCATCTACCATACCAACCCCAATGTTCCACTCACTTTCTCCTTACTCTGTCCCATTCACATGCAATGCTCCAGTTCTTGTTAAATTCAACTCTTTGACAGCACCCACACTGCTGAAGAAAGATGGAGAAAAACTCAGACTGTTCTCACTTAAAAATCATGACCATGAAAGTCAAATTGGAGTGTGATGCTGCCCCCATTCTGCCATATTTTACTGTTTCATGCACTCTTTCATTCTCCTAGATGAATAATGCATACTGCATTTCCTGTTCTCATTCATCCCTCACTATCTTCTCCTCCCTCACTTTGTTAGTAACTTACCTTTATTTTGCTGAGAGATACAAGAATCAAAAGACAAGTTCGACAGTATGTACTACCACCTATTCACCAACATTCCTACATACCACATACCCTACCTCCCTCCTGTTACTATGCATGAACTTTTCATGCTCTCAAGGATGAACCTTTTCCTATTTTATTAATCCCATCATTTCTGACATACTTATGCATATCGTGCCAACAGTTACACTATCTCCAAAATAGTTACTTTTTATTTTTCTATTGAATCCTTCCAATCAACATATAAGCAGTTTGTAATTACCCATTATAGAAAAATCCTCATGACATCAACTTTTTCTGTTACTTTTCAAAACAAAACTTTTTTTTAACATCTTTATTGGAGTAAAATAGTTGTACAATGGTGTGTTAGTTTCTGCTGTAAAACAAAGTGAATCAGCGATACATATACATATATCCCCATATCTCCTCCCTCTTGGGTCTCCCTCCCACCGTCCCTATCCCACCCCTCTAGGTGGACTCAAAGCCCTGAGCTAATCTCCCTGAGCTATGTGGCTGCTTCCCACTAGCTAGCTATTTTACATTTTGTAGTGCATATATATACATGCCACTTTCTCACTTTGTCCCAAATTACACTTCCCCCTTCCCATGTCCTCAAGTCCATTCTCCACATCTGCGTCTTTATTCCTGTCCTGTCTTTAGGTTCTAGAGAGCCATATTTTTTTTTTGATTCTATACATACATGTGAGCATACAGTATTTCTCTTTCTCTTTCTAATTACTTCACTCTGTATGACAGTCTCTAGTTCCATCCATCTCACTACAAATAACTCAATTTTGTTTCTTTTTGTGGCTGAGTAATATTCCATTGTATATATGTGCTACATCTTCTTTATCCATTTATCTGTTGATGGTAATATAGGTTGCTTCCATGTCCTGGCTACTGTAAATAGAGCTGCAATGAACATTGTGGTTAATGACTCTTTTTGTATTATGGTTTTCTCAGGGTATATGCCCAGTAAGGGGATGGCTGGGTCATATGGTAGCTCTATTTTTGGTTTTTTAAGGAACCTCTATACTGTTCTCTGTAGTGGCTGTATCAATTTACATTCCCACCAACAGTGAAAGAGGGTTCCCTTTTCTCCACAACCTCTCCAGCATTTATTGTTTGTAGATTTTTAATGATGGCCATTCTGACTGGTATGAGGTGCTATCTCATTGTAGTTTTCATTTGCATTTCTCTAATGATTAGTGATGTTGAGCATCCTTTCGTGTCTTTGTTGGCAATCTATATATCTTCTTTGGAGAAATGTCTACTTAGGTCTTCTGCCCATTTTTGGACTGGGTTCTTTGTTTTTATGATATTGAGCTGCATGAGCAGCTTGTATATTTTGGAGATTAATCCTTTGTCAGCTGCTTCATTTGCAAATATGTTCTCCCATTCTGAGGGTTGTCTTTTCATCTTGTTTATGGTTTCCTTTGCTGTGAAAAGCTTATAAGTTTTATTAGGTCCCATTTATTTGTTTTTGTTTTTATTTCCATTTCTCTAGGAGGTGGGTCAAAAAGGATGTTGCTGTGATTTATGTCATAGAGTGTTCTGCCTATGTTTTCCTCTAAGAATATTATAATATCTGGCCTTCCATTTAGGTCTATAATCCATTTTGAGTTTATTTTTGTATATGGTGCTAGGGAGTGTTCTAATTTCATTCTTTTACATGTAGCTGTCTAGTATTCCCAGCACCACTTATTGAAGAGACTGTCTTTACTCCATTGTATATTCTTGCTTCCTTTATCAAAGATAAGGTGACCATATGTGTGTGGGTTTATCTGTGGGCTTTCTATCCTGTTCCATTGATCTATATTTCTGTTTTTGTGCCAGTATCATGCTGTCTTGATTACTGCAGCTTTGTAGTATAGCTTGAAGTCAGGGAGCCTGATTCCTCCAGCTCCATTTTACTTTCTCAAGATTGCTTTGGCTGTGTGGGGTCTTTTGTGTTTCCATACAAATGGTGAAATTTTTTGTTCTAGTTCTGTGAAAAATGCCATTGGTAATTTAATCAGGATTGCATTGAATCTGTAGATTGCTTTGGGTAGTAGAGTCATTTTCACAATGTTGATTCTTCCATTCCAAGACCATGGTATATGTCTCCATCTGTTTGTATTATCTTTAATTTCTTTCATTAGTGTCATAGTTTTCTGCATACAGGTATTTTGTCTCCTTTGGTAGGTTTATTCCTAGGTATTTTATTTTTTGGTGGCAGTGGTAAATGGGAGTGTTTCCTTAATTTCTCTTTCAAATATTTCATCATCAGTGTATAGGAATGCAAGAGATTTCTGTGCATTAATTTTGTTTCCTGCTACTTTACCAAATTCATTGATTAGCTCTAATTGTTTTCTGGTAGCATCTTTAGGATTCTCTATGTATAGTATCATATCATCTGCAAATAGTGACAGTTTTGCTTCTACTTTTCCGATTTGGATTCCTTTTTTTTCTTCTTCTTCTCTGATTGCTGTGACTAAAACTTCCAAAACTATGTTGAATAATAGTGGTGAGAGTGGGCAACCTTGTCTTGTTCCTGATCTTAGAGGAAATGGTTTCATTTTTTTCACCTTGAGAACGATGTAGTTTGTGGGTTTGTCATATATGGCCTTTGTTATGTAGAGGTAAGTTCCCTCAATGCCTACTTTCTGAGGGGTTTTTATCATAAATGGGTGTTGAATTTTGTTGAAAATTTTTTTGCATCTATTGAGATGATCATATGGTTTTTCTCCTTCAATTTGTTAATATGGTTTATCACAGTGATTGATTTGCATATATTGAAGAATCCTTGCATTCCTGGGTAAACCCCACTTGATCATGGTGTATGATTCTTTTACTGTGCTTTTGTATTCTGTTTGCTAGTACTCTGTTGAGTATTTTGGCATCTATGCTCATCAGTGATATTGGCCTTTAGTTTTCTTTCTTTGTGACATCTTTCTCTAGTTTTGGTGTCAGGGTGATGGTGGCTTCAGAGAATGAGTTTGGGAGTGTTTCTCCCTCTGCTATATTTTGGAAGTGTTTGAGAAGGATAGGTGTTAGCTGTTCTCTAAATGTTTGATAGAATTTGCCTGTGAAGCCATCTGGTCCTGGGCTTTTGTCTGTTGGAAGATTTCTAATCACAGTTTCAATTTCAGCGCTTGTGAATTGTCTTTTTATATTTTCTACTTCTTCCTGGTTCAGTCTCAGAAGGTTGTACTTTTCTAAGAATTTGTCCATTTCTTCCAGGTTGTCCATTTTATTGGCATATAGTTGCTTGTAGTAATCTCTCATGATCCTTTGTATTTCTGCAGTGTCAGTGGTTACTTCTCCTTTTTCATTTCTAATTCTATTGATTTGAGTCTTCTCTCTTTTTTTCTTGATGAGTCTGGTTAATGGTTTATTAATTTTATCTTCTCAAAGAACCAGCCTTTTGTTTTATTGATCTTTGCTATTGTTTCCTTCATTTCTTTTTCATTTTTTTCTGATCTGTGTGATTTCTTTCCTTCTGCTAACTTTGGGGGTTTTTTTGTTGTTCTTCTTCTTCTTTGTCTAATTGCTTTAGGTGTAAAGTTAGGTTGTTTATTTGAGATGTTTCTTCAGGTAGGATTTGATTGCTATACACTTCCTTCTTAGAACTGCTCTTGCTCCATCTCATAGGTTTTGGGTCATCATGTGATTTGTGGCCCAAGATATGATCTATTCTGGAGAATGTTCCATGAGTACTTGAGAAGAAAGTATATTCTGTTGTTTTTGGATGGAATGTACTATAAATATCAATTAAGTCCATCTTGTTTAATGTATCATTTAAAGCTTGTGTTTCCTTATTTATTTTCATTTTGGATGATCTGTCCATTGGTGAAAATGGGGTGATAAAATTCCCTACTATGATTGTGTTACCATCGATTTCCCCTTTTATGGCTGTTAGCTTTTGCTTTATGTATTGAGGTGCTCCTATGTTGGGTGCATAAATATTTACAACTGGTATATCTTTTTCTTGGATTGATCCCTTTATCATTATGCAGTGTCCTTCTTTGTCCCTTGTAATAATGTTTATTTTAAACTCTATTTTGTCTGATATGAGAACTGCTACTCCGGCTTTCTTTTGATTTCCATTTGCATGGAATATCTTTTTCCATCCCCTCACTTTCAGTCTGTATGTGTCCCTAAGTCCAAAGTGGGTCTCTTGTAGACAACATATATATGGGTCTTATTTTTGAACCCGTTCAGCTAGTCTATGTCTATTGGTTGGAACCAATTGGTTGGAACATTTAATCCATTTACATTTAAGGTAGTTATTGATATGTATATTCCTATTACCATTTTCTTAATTGTTTTGGGTTTGTTATTGTAGGTCTTTTCCTTCTCTTATGTTTCCTGCCTAGAGAAGTTCCTTTAGCATTTGTTGTAAAGCTGGTTTGGTTGTGCTGAATTCTCTTAGTTTTTGCTTTCTGTAATGTTTTTAATTTCTCCATCAAATCTGAATGAGGTCCTTGCTTGGTAGAGTAATCTTGGTTGTACGTTTTTCCCTTTCATCACTTTAAATATGTCCTGCCCGCTCCCTCCTGGCTTTCAGAGTTTCTGCTGAAAGATCAGCTGTTAACCTTATGGGGATTCCCTTTTATGTTATTTGTTGCTTTTCCCTTGCTGCATTTGATATGTTTTCTTTGTCTTTAGGTTTTGATAGTTTGATTAATATGTGTCTTGGTGTGTTTCTCCTTGGATTTATTCTGTATGGGACTCTCTGTGCTTCCTGGACTTGATTGACTATTTCCTTTCCCATATTAGGGAAATTTTCAACTATAATCTCTTCAAATATTTTCTCAGTCTCCTTTCTTTTCTCTTCTTCTGGGACCCCTATAACTCAAATGTTGGTGTGTTAATGTTGTCCCAGAGGTCTCTGAGACTGTCCCCCACTCTTTTCATTATTTTTCTTTATTCTGCTCTCCGATTGTTATTTCCACTATTTTATCTTCCAGGTCACTTATTCATTCTTCTGCCTCAGTTTTTCTGCTATTGATTCCTTCTAGAGAATTTTTAATTTCATTTATTGTGTTGTTCATCATTGTTTGTTTGCTCTTTAGTTCTTCTAGGTCCTTGTAAACGTTTCTTGTATTTTCTCCATTCTATTTCCAAGATTTTAGATATCTTTACTATCATTACTCTGAATTACTTTTCAGGTAGATTGCCTGTTTCCTGTTCATTTCTTTGGTGTGGTGGGTGTTTACCTTGCTCTGTCATCTGCTGCGTATTTCTCTGTCTTCTTATTTTGCTTAACTTACCGTGTTTGGGGTTTCCTCTTCACAGGCTGCATGTTCGTAGTTCCCGTTGTTTTTGGTGTCTGCCCCCAGTGGTTAAGGTTTACTCAGTAGCTTGTGTAGGCTTCCTGTTGGAGGGACTTGTACCTGTGTTCTGGTGGATGAGGCTGGATCATGTCTTTTGGTGGGCAGGACTGTGTCCAGTTGTGTGTTTTTAGGTGTCTGTGACCTTATTTTGATTTTAGGCAGCCTCTCTGCTAATGGGTGGGGTTGTGTTCCTGTCTAGCTAGTTGTTTGGCAAAGGGTGTCCTGCACTGTAGCTTGCTGGTTGTTTAGAGGAGCTGGGTCTTACCATTGAGATGGAGATCTCTGGGAGAGCTTTCACCCTTTTATATTACATGGGGCCAGGAGGTTTCTGGGAGAGCAATGTCTTGAACTCGGCTCTGCCAATTCAGAGTCTCAGGACTGACACCCAGCCAGAGCACCAAGACCCGGTCTGCCCCATGGCTCGGAAGAAAAGGGAGAAAAAGAAGAAAGGCAGAAAAAAAAATAAACAAAATAAAGAAAGTTATTAAAATAAAAGATGAAAAATTATTAAAAATTAAAATAAAGAAGAAATTAAAAAAAGAAAGAAAGGAAGAAAGGAGAGCAACCAAACCAAAAAACAAATCCACCAGTGATAACAAGTGCTAAAAACTATACAGAAAAAAAAAAACACAAAAAAACAAAGGACAGACAGAACCCTAGGACAAATGGTAAAAGCAAATCTATACAGACAGAATCACACAAAGAAGTATACACATACACACTCTGAAAAAAATAAAATGGAAAAAGGAGAAAAAAAAAAAAAAATATATATATATATATATATAAAGGGAAGAGAGCAACCAATCAACAATGATAATAAGCTCTAAATACTAAACTAAGATAAACATAACACCAGAAACAAGTTAGATGCAGAAAGCAAACCCCAAGTCTACAGTTGCTCCCAAAGTCCACCACCTCAATTTTGGGATGATTCGTTGTCTAGTCAGGTATTCTACAAATGCTGGGTACATCAAGTTGATTGTGGAGATTTAATCCAGTGCTTCTGAGGCTGCTGGGAGAAATTACCCTTTCTCTTCTTTGTTCACACAGCTCCTGTGGTTCAGCTGTGGATTTTGCCCTGCCTCTGCGTGTAGGTCGCCTGAGGGCATCTTTTCTTCATTCAGACAGGATGGGGTTAAAGTAGCAGCTGATTAGGGGACACTGGCTCACTGGGAGGGAGGGTTATGGAATGCCTGGTGAGCCTGTGGTGGCAGAGACCAGCATGACATTGCACCAACCTGAGATGTGCTGTGTGTTGTCCTGAGGAAGTTGTCCCTGGATCATGGGACCCTGGCAGTGGTGGCCTGCAAGGATATATTGTACAACATGGGGGATATAGCCAATATTTTATAATAACTATAAATGGATTATATCCTTTAAAAATAATTTATTGAATTACTTTGGCATGTTTGTCAAAAGCATATTGACCACATATGTGTTGTTCTATTTCTAGACACTCTCTTATTTTCTGTCAGTCAACCTGTTTATGTTAACACCAATACTTACTTGATTTCTATAGCTGTATCCTAAGTCTTATAATCAGGTTGCATAACTCTTCCCAAATTTTTCTTCCTCTTTAAGATTCCACTGGCTATTTCATATGTTTAATTTCCACATACATTTTAGAAACAGTTTGTCACAACTTTATTGGATTTTGGTTGGGATCATTTGGCTTTATAGATCAGTTTTATATCTGTTTTATATGGTATCTTCTGATCATAAACTTAGCACCTCTTCTTTAGTTAGGACTTCCTTGTTTCCATGATGTTTTGAAGTATATATGTTTTATATATCCTTTGTTAAATCAACCACTCATTATTTCATTTTATTATACTATTGTAAATGATATTTAAAACTTCTAATTGTTCACTGCTACCATATAGAGATACAACTGATTTTTATATAATGATTTTATATTCTGTAATGCTACTGTTTTAGTTCCATAGCTGTTTTCATGGACTTCTTAGTATCTTGTACAAATGTTAGCATGTGGTCTAAAAATACAGTCTTTATTACTTCTTGCTTTCCAGACTGTAGATTTTTATTTTTCTTGCCATAGTACACTGATTTTAATCTTCTGTATAGTATAAATTGTAATATTTAAAGTAAGCATACAAACTTTAAGTGTGAGGAAGAAAGCATCTAGTTTTTTCTCCTTGGCATAAGTTGTTAGCTGTAGGAATTTTTTAATATCCCCTTCATCAGACTGAGGAAGTTTACTTCTGTACTTAGTTTGGTGAGAAGTATTGTAATGATGTGTACTGAGTTTCATCAAACATTTTTTTTCTACATCTGTGGAAATGACCATAAGGGTTTTTTTTTTCCTTTTTTAGTCTTTTAGTATAGTGAAATAATTTGATTAATTATTGACTATTAAGCCAATCCTGCATTGCTGAAATAAATACTCCTTGTCATGATGTACTATACTTTTTGTATTTTTTTTTTTTTTGAATTTTCATCCTGGTATACTGATGGGTTCATTTTACTGAATTCTTTTATTACAATTTAATGTTCAATGACCTTGCTAAAATGGTTAAAAAAAATTAAAAACAAAGCAATGTCCCATAAGGTTAAGTCTATTTAATATAAATGCCTATTTTTAGATTTGTAGATTATATATTTTCTGATTTTTCTATCTGTGCATTGTTCTTTAACTTTCTGTTTTTTCTTAATTTAAGTACACATAAATTCAAAATTTTAAGAATCAATATTTCAGGTAATCTTTTATGTTATACTGGGGTTATGAGAGAGAAGACTTAGGGACAATATTTTCACTTTCTGAAACAAGATTTTAAAAAAACCCAACACTTTCTATATACAAAGTCAGAACTTTTATATAATGTCCAATATTACCTTTCCAAATGTTTAGTAAATAATCTTTTCAGGAAATCAATTTCTCTCTCTCATATCTATCTGTGTATCACCTGTCTAAAAATAGCATGTATCCTGAAAATAACATTAGAATTTATATATGTAATCTCCTTATCCCCCACAAATATTAACTAATATAAAATATCCACAAATTTTTGAACAAGGGACTATAGAATTGAAAATAGACTACATATCATTTGTGCTTAAGATATTGAGACAAGTACATTGAGCGACTGCACCCTGAAGTGATGTCAATGTATTGAGAGATATTTTTTGACTAAATACCAATATTAGTCTTATAAAAGAGTTTGATGTGTACTTTATAAGATTACAACATCCTCTTTATTAAAGCAGCTTTTTTAAAACATGTTTTTTTGTCTAAAATATGAAAGTGGGAAATATATACATTCCATGTAATGGACACTCAAACTTATTTAATGAACAAATGAAATTAGACATTGATTCCCTAAAGGTCATATAGGATAAGATCTATATGAAGCAGCTTTCAATTTTACATCAAGAAAATTATCTGCTGACACTGATTAGCAACTTAGTTTAGTGTAAACAATTGTAACTTAAGTTAATAGATAATTCAAGAGGTAAACATCTATGTTGAAATGTAGCCTTTATGCTTTAATAAGCTCCTAATACAGAAAACTTCTAGAGTAGCAAATACATTCAAGTGCCCTGGGGTATCTTCATTTACATTATTGAGTTCCCTTAAAGCATCCTCAATACTGAGGTCTAGGATCTTGTCTAAATTTTGAAAGAATTCTAGATTAATCTTCCTGGTCCCAGAAACTTCAAAACACCTAAACTTGGATAGAGTTGAAGAGGAGAAAATACTCAGTTGCCTTTGAGTTCAGCATCTCCAGTTTATATATATCATAGAAATAATTAAGTACCAAAACTTACTCCTAAGAGAACATGGTAATATTAATTTTGAGATGTAGTTTCTTAGAGTTCAGAGTCTCAGATCATTAAATATACAGATTTCTCCTGCTGTTTGAAGGCAAGATTGTCCTTCTGTTTTGCTATGAGAGCTGTTTATGTATGTATACTTAGCTGCAATCCAGACAGGACTACTTTTGTGCAACTCAGTCAGGAACTTGCATTAGTCTGATTAACTTTTCTTGACATATTCCTATATGCCACACTCTTCAAGGACAATGTTAAAAGTCATACTGAAATATCATAAGAAAAAATGATACAATCTGGATCAGAGGAAATTAAAAAATAAAAAACACCTGTGAGAGAATTCTAATGAGTTTTTATAATAATTCCAATAACTCTGCCATTATTAAGTCTCAAGATGGTTCACCCACTGTTTTCTCATTTTCATTCAATGCCATCAGAAGTGGCTTGGGCTAATGGCACATAAGAGCATGCAGTTGCGCTTAAACACATGAAATTTATTCCTCATTGATTTTCTGCATTCTGACTCACTTTTATCCCCTTCTTTGCTCCATTCTAACACTTTCAGTAACCATAAGTATTTCCAAGGCTAGAAGGAGTGTACATGAATCAACAGGCAGGCAGAACTGGAGGAAAAGTACTGATGATCAAGTCATATAGCACCTATCCTTCAGTTAAGGAAAGTTCATTTCAAAGCTGCCTTCTGTTCAAGAACAGTGAGGGGAAAAAAAGATGTTAATGTGTTTGGATTACATTAAAGTTTTAAGATTAACTAGATGAAAGGGAGGGAAAAAGTGCTAATGGCAAGAGCACATGGAAGAGGCATTATTATATTACTGCTAATGCACATAAAACATTACCTATTAAAATAGAATGGTTTTACATCCTATTAAATATATCAAAGCTGTGCTTTAATTACAAATCCTTTTATATGCGTGTTTTAACAAACATGTCTTTGATAATGGAATGTAGCTGCAACTTCTTAAATGCTAAACATGAGCAATACTATATAATATGGTGCCCCCCCCAAAAAAAATTACCACTAGGAGGTAACCATATTTTGAGATCTCCGATCATATATATATCTATATCTATCTATATCTATCTATGTATATATATATCTTATGAATTCTCAAGTGAGCAGCTGGACAGCAACTCAATTTAAGAGCTGAGCCTCTGGACTTGTTATGGTTAACAGTGATGTGTTGTGCTATTATTTTCACATGGTTATTTGTGGAAATAAATTATGTCCTTGAGATGGTTTATGGATAGAAAGCACTTGATCATGTTTGTCTATGATATTATTTGCGAAATGACTGCAACAACTCTATTAGAAACCTAGATGGTAAAATTAACAAACTTCTCATCTTGAATGGCATAAGCATTAATTTTATGGAAATTTCAAATGCATCAGTATTTAAATTTAGCCCACGACCTCTAAACTGTATAATTATGATTTTCTTACCTGATTAAAAATGGCAGGACAAAAATATAAGCAGTGATATTTTTTATTAATTGGATGCTAGTAGAGAGTGAAAGTGGCATAAGTAACATAATCCATGTCAAGAAAATGCTAATTTTTAAGTGATTACTTGTCATAAATATGAACAAATAATATATTGGCCACTAAAAAAAGACTGCTTTTTAGCAAAATCCAATCTTCCTTTTATTCTTGATTTGAATTATAAACAAGTTTTTCTCTTAAAAATTATCATCTATGCATACAAATGTGTAGATATTTTTCTATTAGAAATTGAAAACAATCTATTAAATCTAATTGCTTTGTTTTCTCTTTAGTGTCATAAAATCCAGCCAAGTTAATTACTCAATTAGCCTCTCTTCTTGAACGGGGTACTTTTCTTTTCTCTTTTTCCTCCTCTTAGTCCTACTTTTCCTTAATTTCTGACTTTTCCAGGGTTGGAGTTTGAAGGAGAGGGAAGCAACTAAAGGGGCATAGACATTTCTTCCTGTCTTACACTTTCAGGAACTGGTGCTATACTCTCTCGTCTTGAAAGTTGTTGAAATTCAACTTTCTCTGGAGGGAAATTTTTGTAAATTCTTCTAAGACAACACCCTTATGACTACTACTTGAGATAGGCGATACTTTCTCTTTCATGGGTCTTTAAGTCTTGTCTTTTGGTTTCTAGTTCTTGGGGTCTGTCGACTAAAAAAATTGCACAACCTGAAAGTTGAGAGTTGTATTTTATTCAGCAGACATTCTTAGAACTTCGAGCCCGGGAGACAGCACCTCAGATAAAGGCTGAGAAAATTGTTCTGAGGAGGTGAAGGGGAAGCCAGTATATATAGGAGTTTTCAAAACAAAGGGCAGGTAGTTGGATCGTCAAATATCTCAAGTTAAGGAATTTAACACTTTTCTACATATGGTAAGATGCAAGAGTTTGAGCTCACTGAAATCATTCCTTTGATATGCACCTATTTTATCTGGGGCCAGTGTCCTGTGTTTTCTTATCCGGAGTTTCCTCAAGATGCAGCATTGGGGTGGCTGCAGTCTGATGACTACTAGATAGCAGGCATTCTTTGTTTCCTTCCTGAGTTCCCTCAGGGATCACCATTAGGGCAGCTGTAATGTGGTGGCTAGATCCTTTGTTTATTGATATGGCTGGCAATATTTTATTTCTAAGGTCCAATTACAAAAGCTCTCTCTCCCTTTTTTTGGGTCCCATTAGTCAGCCATCCTGTGTATAAGGTCCACATTTTGTCAACAGAAAACTCTTCTTCATTCTCGGCCCTAAATACTTTGTGTGTACTGGGTGATTCTACCTGATAGCGAAATTCCTTCATCTTCCACTTAGATTTGCTTGTCCTTTAGATTTTTCAGAGAGAAGTCATATACCAGGCCACTGAGCCCCCCAAATTTTGAGAGACATGAATTAATTCCTCCTTAAATCCCTTGCTTGATTTAAGCTGAAGAAAGAACAAATACCTACCTCTCCTCCTGTAGTGGTCACCAAAGAAGATTTTATTAAGCTGTGATTGTGAATCACTTTTGGAAACTAAATTTAAAGTTATTATTTAAGAAATAGAAAAGTTCTTTTTTTTTCTCTCCCAAATAAAAGTATAGCTGGTGTGGTAGACAGAATAATGGAATAATGACAATACCACTTCCCATTACAATCACAAAGATATTAGTTCCTAATCCCTAAGGAAAAAGGGTCTTTGCAGATATGGCTAAGTTAAGGATTTTCAGATGGAGAAATTATCTTTATCTGGATGGGTCCTACATGAAATCACAAATATCCTTATAAGAGAGAGGTAGAGGGAGATTTGACATACAGAGGAGAAAACAGTGTGAAGATGAAACAGAGAGAGATTTTAATTTCCTGGCCTTGAAGATTGGAATAATGTAGTTATAGGTCAAGGCATGCTGCAGCCACCAGAAGCTAGAAGACATGAGGAATAGATTCTCCCCTAGACCTACTGAAAGAAGTTTGGCCCTGGCAGCACTTTGATTTGGGCCCAGTGATACTGATTTCAGACTTCTGGCTTTTACAACTGTGAGAGAATAAATGTCTGTGGTTTTAAGCTGCCAAATTTGTTATAATTTATTATAGTAGCTATAGGAAAATAACTCAGCCAGAAGGAAAAATTTCACATTCTTCCCTTTGCACATAGTTTTGATGTTTGGTGCTTGGTGATCCATCTTGATTTGTTTCAATCCATTGTCATTCAATGCTTTGTACTTTACAGTAGTTCTGAAAGAAATTTTAACAGCTATAAAAATCACCAACAAGTCTGTGAATTATATTTTTTAGACATTTTAAAAAATATAATTATAGAATGTGACATTTTTTCTATACCACACAGAAAGTTGTTGACTTCTAAGAGGACAGTTGTAAAGCATTTATTTCTACTAAGGACAACCAAAATTTTACTTTTTTCTCTGAAAGAAAAAAAGACACACTTTTGTGATATTTTTAAAGAAAAAAGATTTTATTCATAGGTTGGTATACCTGAAAGATTTTTTTGATCATGAAAATGAGGTAAGTCTTTGTGATAAAGGTCCCAAAGTCAACCAGTAATAGAATTTATTAAACAGTTGTAAGGTTTCTTGGCTAAATTACTGATATGATAAAAGAGAAGGGTCAGGTGACCTTGACTTCTTTCCAAAGCTGAAATAAGTGTTTTACTTAGATGGGGTTAAGATACTAAGTTCTTCAATATTTTTGAAAATACAAATGTGCATATACTTGGAGACATTTCATAACTCTTTTAAGAGCATATCTATCTTGATGGCAGTGTTTTGAACCATCATTTTTTTTTCCTGATTAAAAAACAGTCTCTATCAGAAATGTTTACCTCATCAAAGATAAACTCATCAAACTTAGAACCAAAAATAATTCACTACAATTGGAGATTAACTCAAAAACCTTTGAAAATGCAGGTATTTATTGACAGAAGCCTGGCTGAACCTGAAACAAACAAACAAACAAACAACTAAGGACATTTTAATTCCATTTTCAAACTATATCTTTGCAAATCAGGATTTTCAGCACTCACAACTACCAAAACAAATGAACAAGCCAATCAAAATTATGTAGATGCCCTCATAATATTTATTTTTCTCTTGTCAAAGGTTACACACAATCTAATGGTCTTATACAAAATAAGAAAAACAGTCTTCCTAATATTTCTATAAAAAATGAAGTTTAACCTGCCTTTCTATTTTAAATATCCTGTTAATATTACTAGAATATAATTTTTAAAAGATTGGTTAACCATATCTAAATACAATCGGTTTATTTGAAATTTCATGTATTTTATATTATTGGATTAAATTTTTTTTTCTGCAAAAGGGTCCATGGGCATCACTAGAGTGCCAAAAGGGCCCATGTCAAAAACAGCAACAATGACATAAAGAACCTCTGCTCTAGCTACTGTGTTCAGAATAGAATTATGAAAGGAAGTGAAGGAAGAAGCAGGAATAACAGAATGCAAACACTATAATTTAGGTGAACTATGATGTAGTTTGGTGACGTAGATATAGTAGAAGTGGTGAGAAGTCCAACCGTATAAATACTTTGAAGATTAAGGTAATAGAATTTTTACATAACTTTTTCTTTGTTATTTGGTTATCTGGATTACTTTTTTCTGTGTATTGCTTGTTTGACAGTCCATCTATTCCATTGAACTTTCACTATTTTTTCTCCATCTATATTCATTTTTTTATAATCTGGTACAAATCCTTTGTTTTACTTATACAGAAAATGTCTTCCTCCAGGCTTTTCATATCTTCTAACTTGATTTATAGTGCCTTTATTTGTAAAAAGTTCATTTTCTAAAAATTGAGGTATAGTTGATTTACAATATTATATTAGTTTCAAGTATACAATATGGTTCAATATTTTAGTAGATTATACTCCATTTAAAGTCATCATAAAATATTGCCTATATTCCCTGTCCCTCAGTACATTTGTGTATCTTATTTATTTTATACCTAATAGTTTGTACCTCTTAATCCCCTTCCCCTATCTTGCCCATCCTCCACCCTTTTCCTCTGTATCTGTAAGTCTGTGAGAGATTTACTTCACTAAGCATTATAACCTCCAGGTCCATTCATGTTGTTGAAAATGGCAAAATTTCATTCTTTTTTATGGCTGAGTAATATTCCATTGAGTGTATGTATATGTGTGTGTGTGTGTATCACACCTTCTTTTTCCATTCATCTGTTAATGAACAATTAGGCTGCTGGCTGCTTTCATATCTTGGCTATTATAAACAATGCTGCTGTGAATATTGGGCTACATGTATCTTTTTGAATTAATGTTTTTGTTTTCTTCAGATATGTACCCAGGAGTGGAATTCCTGGAACACATTGCAGCTCTATTTTAGTTTTTTGAGGAACATCCATACTGTTTTCCACAGGAGCTGCACTAATTTACATTCCTACCAACACTGTAAAAGAGTTTCCTTTTCTCCACATCCCCACCAACACTTGTTGTTTGTGGTCTGTTTTATGATAGACATTTTGACAGATGTGAGGTGATATCTCACTGTGATTTTGATTCGCAAGTCCCTGATGATTGGTGATATTGAGCATCTTTTCATGTACCTATTGGCTATCTGTATGTCTTCTGTGGAAAAAAATGTCTATTCAGGTCTTCTGCTCATTTTTAAAATTGGGTTTTTCCCTTTTTGATACTGAGTTATATGAGCTCCTTATATATTTTGGATATAAGCCCATTATCAGACATACTATTTGTAAACATTTTCTCCCATTCAGTAGGTTGTCTTTTCATTTTGTTGATGAGTTCCTTCACTGTGCAAAATATTTTAAGTTTAATTAGTTCTCATTTGTTTATTTTTGTTTTCTTTCCCTTGTCTAGGGAGACATATCCAAAAACATATTGTCACAACTTAGGTCAAAGAACATACTGCCTATGTTATCTTCTAATTTCATTGATTTACATGTAGCTGTCCAGTTTTCCCAACTCCTATTGAAAAGAGTGTCATCCTCATTTTATATTTTTGCCTTCTTTGTTGTAGATTAATTGACCATAGGTTCATGGATTTATTCCTGGGCTATTTATTCTGTTCCATTGTTCTATATACCTGTTTTTGTACTAATACCACACTGTTTTGATTACTGTAGCTTTGTAGGATAGTCTGAAGTCTGGAAGGATTATGCCTCTAGCTTTGTTCTTTTTCCTCAGGATTGTTTTAGCACTTTGGGTCTCTTGTGGCGCCATATGAATTTTAGGCTTATTTGCTCTAGTTCTGTGAAAAATGTCATGGGTACTTTAATAGGGATTGCATTAACTCTGTACATTGCTTTGGGTGGTATGACCATTTTAACAATATTAATTCTTCTAGTAAAAGAACATGGGATATCTTTTAATTTCTTTGTATCATTGTCAACTTCCTTCATCATTGTTTTATATTTTTCAGAGTATAGGTCTTTCACTTCCTTGGTTAAGTTGATTTCTAGGTATTTTATTCTTTTTGATCCTATTTTAAATAGGATTGTTTTGTTTTTTCTACATTTTATTTTTCTGATAGTTCATTATTAGTATATAGAAAGTCAACAGATTTCTGTATATTAATCTTGTATCCTGGAACTTTGCTGAATTCATTCATTAGTTCTGATAGTTTTTGTGTAGAGACTTTAGGGTTTTCTATATAAAGCATCATGTCATCTGCAAATAGTGACAGTTTTACTTCTTCCCTTCCAATCTGGATGCCTTTTATTTCTTTTTCTTGTCTGATTGTTGTGGCTAGGAATTCCAATACTATTTTAAATTAAAATGGTGAGAGTCGGCATCCTTGTCTTGTTCCTGATTTTAGATGAAAAGCCAAACTTTTCACCATTGAGTATGATGTTAACTGTGTGTTTGTGATAAATGGCTGTTGTTTTGTTGAGATATAGTCCCTCTATAACAACTTTGATGAGAGTTTTTATCATGAATGGATATTGAATTTTTTCAAATGCTTTTTATTTATCTATTAAGATCATGTGATATTTATTCTTCTTTTGATGTAAGTGGTATGTTAAAGTCCCCAACTATTGTATTATTATCAATTTCTCCTTTTATGTCTGTTAATATTTGCTTTATATATTTAGCAAAAATTATTACCTGTATTGGGTTCATATATGTTAACTAGTGTAATATCCTCCACTAAGTTGTTGAATATTTTGGTCAGCTTAAAGTTACTTATATCATTCCCCATTTATCCTTCTGTGTCCTGTAATTCCATCCATCACATCCATCTTTATAATGAAAAAATTTTTTGGTCATTTTTGCTAAGTATAATATCTGATTCATCAATGAGTATGCTTTCATTAATTTATCTGTCCTTTGGTTATGTATTACATTTTCTGGTTATTTCTATGATTCATATTTTTATTTCATATTATAAATGTATGAAATAAAAATAATATACATATGGCACATATTATTTATATAATATACAAATAATACATATAAATTATGAAAATATAATATATGTATATAAAATCTCAGTGGAAAGTAACCTACATTTTGCTTTGCTTTGTTTTTTTCCCCAAAGAATGCACATCTTTCCTTTTGTGTAGAAGTTTGAGGTGAGGGATTTAAGGATTTAATGAAGTAGAGATCACTTTTAGATAATTCAGCTCCCAATTTTTGTGCTACCATTACAAAAAGCTGAGATTCTTACCCATCTACTTGTTGAGCAAGGAAGGAATTTAGTTTCAATTATCATCATCTGTTCTTGCAGAATCAGAAAAGATCACTGTAAGAATGTTCAAAATATCAAGAATTCTCTACTTTTAACAACTCATTTCTGTTTACTCAGTAAAATTCTGGTGTGGGGAAAGGGTGGTTTATAAAACTAAGTAATTTTGCATTTCAGACTATTATTAATTCTAGTCTGTCCTTTCATTTACAATTTCTAATCAAAGGTTTTCCAATTTCTTCCTGACCCTGTAAAGTCTATGTCAGGCCATCTAACTCCTCTGTTTCAACAGACTCTAGCTATGGATGTTGCTTTGGCTTCATGCCCAATTTTGAAGTGATTCTTCTGTTTGGAATCTGCTTCCTTAGTGTTTTCTTTGTATCTATTGCTTTTCAGACTTTTATTTTCCTGTTTATTGAACAATCCACAGCAAGCCATTAGGAAGTACCCTATATTCTCTACCTTCTAAATGTATCCCAGCTGTGTACCATCACATCACTTCATCACCCTAGAAAAGAAACTATCCTATTTGTGTAACAACCACTGTAGACTGTAAACAACTATCCCTGTATTCAGCATTATCCTGTTTTCTGTTTCTCACAAATAAATATAGGATCACATTATTTCTTTATCTAAATGTCCCAGCTTCCATCACATCCAGAAGACAAAAACACCCAAATCCAAAGTTGTTACCATGGTATACCTGAATGATCTAGTCCCTAGCCACATTTTCAAATTCATGACCAGTCTTCACTATCTTTAATCTTTCTCCAAAAATAAATTTAAAAGATGTAGAGGGAGTGTCATTTTCTCTGCTCAGGGAATTAATTATATTTGCATTTCCTTAGGCTTGGAAAGTCCTTCTTTCAAATATTCACATGATTCATCCTTCATTTATATAATTTTATCAAAATTTATATAGAGTGATCAGGAAAACTTTCCTGATCACTCTATATAAAATAGCAGGTCATACCCTCTCACCACATCATTAGCTAACAAATCATCCACTTTTTAGAAATTTACCTTCATTGTGCTTTTTATTATCTAGCTGACATTTCATTTTCAATCTGTTTATTCACTTGTGCTCTTACAACGACATTTTCACACTGTCTTGTAGTACTTCATGTTTTACTTTAAATAGAAATTAAACTCCTTGTATGCTTGGTAGTGTCTCATTTCTTTTGCAATTTCCATGGCATAATCACCTCCATGTTACCAAAACTCCTTATGGGGTGAATTTTTCTCCCTTGTTCTTTGCTTAAATTCTGACAATTGAAAAGTATGTTCTACTTACAAACCTTCAATTAATATTTTCTTAATTAATACTTTGAACCTAATAGGAATTCAGTGAGTACTTGCTGAATTAAAGTTCATTGAATTTTCCCAATATTAATCATGCCATCAAGAAGTTTTTAGCACATTATGTTTTCAGAAGGTAGTTCTATTACTTCTGGCCATCTGTATTTTTTTTTGTAGGAAAGTTTCAAAACAGTATTATGAAACATTGACTCTCATTCATTAGTATAGCAGTTATTTTCATTCTTAGTTGATAGCCTAAGAAAATGACTTGGGGAATTTAAACAATTACATAATATAGAATACAGTAGCCACTAGCCACAAGTGGCTATTGAGCACTTAAAATGTGGCTAGTCCTAACTGAGATGTTCAGTAAGTGTGAAATACATACTAAATGTTGAAAGCTTATTAAGAAGAAAATAATGTAAAATACTTCATTCATTTTATATTGATTACATATTGAAAATATAAAATGTTGGATAATTGAGTTAAATAAAACATTATATTTTATTTTATCTGTTTCTTTTAACTTTTTAAAAAAATGTGGCTACTAGAAAGTTTAAAATTATGTACAAGACTCCCATCTGTGGCTCACATTGTGTTTATTTCAGATAACATGGGACTAAATAGATGTGAAACAGGAGGGCAGATAGGAGGATTGGTTAACATTTTCATAGGAAATTTGCTCACATGCTACTTTTTCGTTAGGATTTCAAGCTCCCTATAATAAATAATAGGCATATCTACTATTTATATGATCATTGGCTCCATTTTTTTGAACTTTCTGGTATGTCTGCCTGGAATGATTTTACATAGAAATTGTATTCTACCAAGAACTTTGGTGAGAAAATATATATCCATTATTAGAGACTCCTACCTCAGTCTCTAAACACGAGCCATCAACAACCAAAATTAATGTGCATTGTCAAGTGCTGAAACTAAAACATTGGTTTGTGGCATCAGTAATTGTTGAGTAATTTGAGACTTACTTTCTCCCAGTCAGATTAATAAGCTCATGTGGTGGATAGTGTTGCAAGGATAGATAATTATACGTGAGATGCAAAACTTCATGGTTGTTTAGATGATGAGTAAAGAAATTATAGATATATTATTATCAAAGATTATGCCATATATGGACATATCAAGTGGAGAGTTTTACCTAAAATTACATTCAATGATGCCGCTACTTTTTTCATAACATCTTTCAAAGAGGGGAGATATGCTGTAGTTACAGGGTCCAAAGAAAGACTTTGGAAGTTATGACTTTCTGATGTGGATGTGACCATGTTATTACATAAATACTGCTAGGTGTGGTATCTCTTTCTGTGTGCATAGAAGTCAAATAATTTATCTTAATATTGATGCTAAACTTATGGGATATAAAAGTTTCTTCAACATGTGAATTTCATGATTATATATAAGAACAATCAACTTGATGTGGTCATAAATGGTTTAGAAAGGGCTGAAAATTCTGGGACCTGTTGCCTGTAATATCTTGTTAATTCTAGAAATTTTCTTAACTGATGGCTCTGTAACAGTTTTTGTTAACTTTAATTCTTTCACGATATAATGCTCAAACTTTTGCTAAGAAATCATGTCCTGAGGTGGAGTACTGGTCTTTGGTAAAACTAGGTATTTTCCATAGAAGCTTGAGAAGAGGGAGTTAAACTAATTTGCATGAGATCCATTTACCACTTTTACCTGTAGAAAACACCACCCCCAAGGGGGAAAACAAGAAGTCAAGTTATCAAGTTTAATTTCCTCATCAGTTGGACCTTGGGATTAATAAACTAGTGATATTTTCTAGGAGGAAGAGACTTTATTTTTAAAATGTCCTCAGCAGGATGTCCATGGCTAGTATTACTTATAGTGCTGTCCCTGACTAAGAATTGCTTATAGAAAATAGAATCCTACAAGGCTTGGCTGTGTGAAGAATGTCACATAAGTTCTACAACTCATTAGTTTATTAAATGGAGCTGTTTCATACTTTCAATGCTCATATTCTGTGAAGAACCCCACAAACATAACATAAAGACCTCACCTATTCTAAGCTGGGAAGTACATGTCCAACAGGGAAAGTAAGGACCTAGAGAGCTCCTTCAATACCATAGATCTCTCTCTACTTCATCTGAAACTTTTGATTGCCAATATTTTTGAATTAATTTTTAGAGTTTGATACTGAGTAAAATGCCTGATCCATGTGAGTTTAATTTGACAACAAGATCCTGTGTGTTAAGTAAAATTCTTATGAACCTGTTTAGCTAAGAATCATAATAAGGTAAATACGTTTGCAAGTGCTTTTAGGCCAGGAGAAAAAAAATTCACATGTATGCCATATCGAAGTGCATATATGAGAATTCTACGGGAATTTTGTTATGTTGTTGTTGACTAACCATGCCATAAAACAATATTTTTTTCTAAATGGCAGTATCTTAGTAAATCTCTGAAACATTATAGTCCAAGTGTACTGTTATCTTTCCCAAGTGAATGCAAGCAAATCTCTACTATCTAAAACAATGAGCAGAGTTCTATTACAACATAAAATTTACTATAAAGAAATATGGTGGAGAGGATAATATTTTTGGTGAGTACTACAGAAAATTGTATGAATACTAATATTTAAAATGTCCTTAAATCCTATTCAAATCTGTATCTTCTACTTTTGGCTTTTTTTAAATGACAGAAATATAGGTGTTATAGGGACATGGTATGAAGGGTGTTGCTAAGCCCTTACTAATTAATATTTAAATTAATACTTCAGTTATTCAGTCTTAGCTTCTAGTTTTAGTATGTAATGTAAGCTATTAAAGAAAGAAAATTTTCGGTTTGGACTGTAACTGGATCTGTCTCCTTTAGTCACTGTATTATACATTGAATTTTTGGTCCAGAGAGTATTTGGGACTTCTACATCTATTTTCAGTAGTTCCTGATCAAGTTGGGCAGCTTTGACAAGATCAGATCTAATTAAGTTATGCATGGGGAATCAATAAATATTTTCAAAAATAATATATTTTCTAAACAACTTGGTTGGCAATAGCTTTTACATAAAAAGTATCTTCAATTCAGTTTGCAAGTAGTGTCATATAAAAAATAATGTTTTTGAGTAAAGGGGACCAAAGGAAATATATTGGTTGAAATGGAGAGAATGATTGGTATTTCTTAGTACTTACAACTATATTGGTAAAAAGATTTTATATATTTTGATGGATATGCAATATAAAATTGTGGGACTTAGGCTTTAGACAGTAGCACCTAACTCAGAGGATATTTATATTTATATCATCCTATGACTATTGTCAACTCCCTTGTACTAGTCCAAAGGTAAAATGGAGAGCTGTGAGGATCACTAGATGTCCTCAAAACACCATCAGTGTGTTTTATGTATAGCGTTTCTGCTTGAAATACATCCTGTAGGGCTAGATAGTGTTTTGCTCTAATATTGTTTCATTTTCCATTATCTACAAACATATTTGGCAATCTACTAGCTTTAGGACAAAGAAAGGGCTGAACTTTTGTAATTTAGTTCTTTTGAACATATGCCAGCTGTTGACTTTAAGGTAAGGAAATTCTTTTGGGTTTTGGTATGTCTATTCATTATAGCTCTGTGAATGTAAAGGTCTGCTAAGTCAAATCATCTTGTTTATGTTTAACCAATGACCGATAGAGTTGAGGCTCCCTCACTTTTGCAGCTGGGTTGACATCCAAGCATCACTTAAAGCTATGATGTAATCTGGTTTGAAATTACCTCATAATTTCATTCATAATTTCTTATCATGCTGCTTACAGTTTGAATTTTGTTCAATATTCCATAAGGAAAGACAGTCTTGAATAGGGCTTTCTCCTCATTTTTGGCTATTACAAGATGTTTTTATGTATTAGGCATCTTAGTCTATTTACAACTTTTAATTACATGTTTTGTCTATTTGTCTCCATTTGTTTAATTCAGTAAGTAGATCAATTACCAGAGATCTGGCAAACCTGACATTGGTATCCAATATAATTCTAAATGCTTGCCTAAATTTTTTCTATCTTCTTCAATTTTTGAAAGTTCTTGAATGTAGCTCTTCAATAAACCAGAAGTTAGTTTTCACTATAAATTAAGCAACTCACCTCCCAGCACCTTGGGCAGTATTTAGAGTAAATTAAAGACTCTGAATTATAATCATGAAGAAATAATAATTCATGAAGTTCATTCTCAGTATAATCTGTGGATGAGTTCTTATAATAAAAAATAAAAGGAGTTCCTTGAGCTAAGCAAACCAGTGTATACGCTCAAAGACCATAAGGGAAGTAAGGACAACTTTATTGAGGGCTTTTTATTCAAGGTTTTAGGGAAACCACTCAATTACACTAATCAAAAATTGTATTTAGGATCTGTTTGCACAGAGCAAGACAAATGACTTGCAGCTCCCATACCTGTTTGTTCTAGGTTGTACTTGGACAGAAATTTATGGCATTTGATCAAGGTCCATTCTCTGTGAACAAAACTCAAGACAATAGAGCTGCTGGTGGTAAAAGACAAGTTAAAAGTACAGGGAGTCACAGAGCAGTTTCCTGGTTTAAACAGGGTCTGGTCTTAAAATCTGGTTTGAGTTGGTCTCTGTAACTTAATGTGAGTGTGTGTAAAATAAAGAGAAGACACAGACTGTCTTTGCTTAACAGAAAGTAAAAAGACAAGGGCACAATGGGCCAAAATCATACAGTATAAAATTTCAAATGAATAAAACAAACCATTAAAGAGTAATATAAGACCACTAAAGAAGCTTATTTAAAATTGAATATATTAGCTGGCCAGGTGAGAGAGCGCCACATCACTCAAACACAAGTGCAGTGAATTTTCTGAGTGAAGAATTAAAGGATCAGTATAAGGGTGTGATGGGGAAACCTTAAGGACAATTTATTGGTCAAAAAGAAAATGATGTCTCTTTTGGGACTGGTAATTATTCCAGTGTGAGAGCATCAATCAGTCTTAAGAACATATATATTTTCAGTAAGGTCTGGAAGGAGTTGAATAAAATTTTTTGATAATTGTGTCTGCCTATCATCTATCTATGTATCTATCTGTCTATGTATCTGTCACATATATGGATATATATCTATGTCCATGTATCTGTCATGTCTCTTTGTCTAAGTATCTATCCATGTATCTGTTTCTATGTATCTATTTAATGTGTGCATCTGCATATCTGTCTGTCATCTATCTAAGTATATAACAATCTGTGTCTCTGTCTGTCTATCTTATCTGGAAATTAGAAGCATTAAAAATATAGTGAGATAGTTCATATGCACATCCCCAAGGCTCAGAAAAACAACTCTCTCTATCAAATTCAGATGCCAGTCCTTTTATCAACAGATATTGATACTCACCACTTATTTGTTGTACACCTAGTATGTATAGGTTGTATTTTGGATACAAAACTATGTAGAACTTTCTTGATCTTCAGATCAGATCTAAGTTGTGAGTTGTATGCAAAAGACATCATGCAGCAACTACTTTTAATGATTAGTCCCCCTTTTTGGATCTGAGGAAAAACCCAGACATTCTTTTTATGTGTCTCTAAAACTCCCTTTTAAATTTGAGAGCCTGGTTCAAATAAAAATGTACCCACTTGGATCCATTGGAAAATAAACACAGATTCACATAGATTTTAAATTGCTTTCAGGGTCACTTAAGAAGCTTTTGGAATAATTGCATGAAAACTGTAGTTGTGCATTTGGAGTCTGTCTGATATACCCATTATATCTCCATTTGAATTCAGAATCCCACATAGAGTGTTGCAGTTGTATTGGCAGTTAAGAAAAATTCATATTTCTGTTTAACAGCATCATTGTGAATCATGGTAAAGGATAACATTTATTTCTTATAAAACTTTCCACAGATGCACATCTCCCTAAGCTTTGTGAGTCTGTTTCTAACTCATATGCCAGAGACAGAGCTCATTATTATTTACTATGATCTTGTTTTCAATATAAGAACTCAATCTCCCATTGCAAGCTGCCAGAATATTTATTCTGTTTATTATATTTAAGCAAAGTACAAATAAAATGATTCTGGGAGGAAAATGGAACAAACTCTTGAATAAACTAATCCTTATTTACCAAGAAGCTTATAAGGAATGTGATATCCAATGGAAATATAGCCAAGAATTTTGCCATTTTTGAGGAGGCAGAGGAAAATTTTGCAGCAAAACTTGAATTAAATTTATTTCTGACAGTTAACCCACTGCCTTAATCTTTACTATTTTATTTCCTAAATCAGTGAAAGGCTTTTTCAAAGATCCTGAAAAAAACATACAGACATGTATGACATTGGGATGTTGAGATTGAAATAGTAATGAACATGAAAGCTTTGCTCATCCTCTGAGTGAAGGCACAACACACTAGGTTTTGGTCTTGTGCCTTACACTATTAGAATATATGAAAAATGCACAGAGTCCAGGAACTGCTGAAAATGATCTTTTGCATTACTTACAAGAATCGGGAGATCGTTATGTAAGGGAGTATGTGGTGTCAATTCTGTAGGTTTTCCATCTAGTAACATCAAATTTAAAAAGATACGAGAAAGACAAACAGTTGCAGATATCTTCTGTTGTCCCAATGAACAGAGATTACTGTAATCTCTCACTACTTTCCTCTGGAGTATCCCAGAAGAGAGAAACAATGCTTCATAAAAAGCAATATGATGATGGTAAAAATAAAAATGACACAATAGCACCATCATCTCCTTGTGTTTATTCTATGGGGAAATAAAAACCATGTTTACAAAACAGTAAGGTTGTTACCTATGGATTTAGAACAGGAGCCATAATATTAGTACTGTCCAATTCCATATCTTCTCTATATTTGCATACTCAAAGAATCATAGTTCAATTTTTAGCCAGAAACAACTTTATTTTTCTGATTAATCCTGATATCTTTCTCCCTTTCCCATTAGTGCTGTCATACTTTTGTGTGTCACACTTACCTATTTGTTTCCAATCACACACAATAAATTGCTTTACTTTGATTTTATTCATACTGTATCTCCAATCAAATATCCACTAATCTGTTTTGAGTATATCCATGCCCCCTATTCCCTGAAACAGGGCTCTTGGCAAAGGAAAAAAAAGTAAGAAGAAGAAGGAATAGAAACTCAACAAAGTAAAAGAGCCTAAGCATAAAATTCACAAAAGCTATAGGTATGGTTTTGTGTCACACTTGCATAAAAATATTGGAAAAAACTGGTCTTTGTTAGCATGATCCTTATCACACTATTCCCACATGACCTTTGAGTGCCAAACGTCCTGTGAATTAAATAAACGTGAAATAACAACACAACAACACACTTGTAGAATTTAAATTCCTGTTTATTTTCAATGCAAAGCTGTTGTCACTCTTGGCTTCATCCCAGGTTTTGATCTAGCAAGCCAAGAATGCAAGGAGACCATCAGCAACCCCAAACGGGTGGAAGAAAAAGGGCAAGGAGGGTAACTGAACTTTGTTTTGGCTCTCCAGAGAATAAAGTACAAATGGAATTATTGGCTCAGCTTTACAATTTCAACTAATGATGGAAATAAACCCAGAGAACCCTTAAGGTGATAAGAGAAAGGAGCTACTTTTTTCAGAGATCTTTGAAAATATTTCTTATAGTGTTAAAAGAGAAAGCTTTGGGAATATAGTCAGCCACTGCCTATCCATAGCAGGGAGGTAATCTCAAGTCAGGATTGCTCTCTTATTATAAAAATAATTATCCTTACAGAACACCTACCCCCATCCTCATGCCTTACCTACTTCCTCACAAGGTCAAGAGAGCCTAATGGGCCTGGTTTACTTTTAACCAGCTCTCTGCAGCTTTGCCCAAAAAAGTAGCCCAAGATTTAGACATTCGGCTTATTTCTGACGCTCAGAATCTGGCAATAATGTACAGTGTAGCTGCTTCTCTTTTTTCTTTGACCGTCTCAAACTGGTTTATTTTTATTTGCTCTGGTTATGTTTATGACACACTGAAAGTCTCTGAGCAGCACTTCTGATGTGTATGTATGTGTGTTGAAACTACTTAGCTTTCTTTACTTTGCTTTGAAATTGTCACAGGTTAAAAAGAAAAGAAGACTAGGGAGACAAAATGTTAAAAAATAGAAACATCTGATTCCAAGCAAATTCTTCTTGATGTGGCAGGCCCTCCTATATAACCACATTTAAGTTATCCAGAGGCAAGAACTAAATGAAGATCTAATACATCCTAAATTAATGGTAACTGGCCTATCCTGGGCCACTAAAGACTTTTCCATCTTTTTGTCAAGAAGAGGAGTGAGATTGAAATTGGAACCGAGTACTGGGATAGCTTCTAGGATACTCAGTGTCCAAGTCTGCAGTTTTTAAACTTCTCTCTGTCCTCAGCAACTCAGCAGCCATCAGGGGAACTGTTGAGCTAGGACTGACTTGGAATGATGGTGAGGATGTTTGGTGGGGAGTGGCACAAGTTCAGTGAGCACCAGAAGGCACTGTGAAGTACAACCAGGTTGGCAAGAAATTGATTAGGGGGCTCTTAATATTCAACTTAATCTTCTGAATTCATTGAGCCTCAACTTCCTTCTTATCCAATATCACACTCATCCTCTTTGAACATTAAAAGAGAAAACATATGTACATATACATAGATTGGAATTCTAGCTAGAATCAGAGTTAAAGAAGCAGAGCAAGTTAAGTAGCTGATATTCTCATCAAGCATTCATAAACTTTAGATCTTAGTTATATATTTACTATTTTGATTACATTATCTGTGTCAATCATAGAAGTCGACATCTTCCATTCATGATCTTATATGTTCATAGACCAAGTTAGAAGGCACTTATCTTGTATCTTCATTTTATGTAAGAGAAAACTAAAAGACAGATGAGTGTCTGGTAGAAATCTCAGGTAGCTAGTTTATGGGATAGAAGTGATTCACCCTCAGATTTTTAGAACTCTGACATTTGTGCTCTCACCACACTCATGCTCCATTAATCTAGGGTCCATCTCTAAATCTGAATGGATGGGGAAAGCAAGTAAGGCAGATGTGAGACATCTGTTACAAGGGAGGAATCCCAGTATTGGATATGTGATTTTTGTGTTATGAATCAATCCCAGATGAGTCGTTCAGTTTGAACAAATATTTGAGAGAAGTCTATGTGTAGAGTCAATTAGCAGCTGCTAGTATTCAGCATATCAATTTTTGTATCAATTATGAGCCTGGGTTTTGTGATAGGAGCCAAGCCTCTTCCACTTACTTGTTATCTTATCCTAAATAACTTAATTTAGCAAGAGCAATAAAATCTATAAAATTAAAAAAATGATATTACCTACTTTATAGGAGGCTTACAAAAGTTAATAATAAAATATATATCAAATATTTATCATTGTGCCTGATACAGTATAGGGAGACATTAATGAATGCTAATTGTTGTTATATTATTGAAATTAACATTTTCCTCATGTCACAAATGACTTTTCAAAATAGTTTTGTTAAGGTATTATTGATATACAATAAAACTTGACATATTTAATGTATATAACTTGAGATATGCATATACCTATGAAAGTATCACCACAATCAAGGTAATAAACAAATCCATACCTCCTAAAGTCCTGCCTTCTCCACTTTGTGTGTGTGCTAAGAATATGTAACATGAGATCTAACCCTCTTAACAAATTTTTAAGTGTACAATACTGAATTGTTAACTATAAGCACGATGTTATGAAACAGATGTCTATCACTTGTGCCACATGCTTAACCTAAATTTTATACCCATTGACCAACAACTCCTCAATTTCCTATACCCCAGCCCCTGGCAACCACCATTCTACTCTCTGTTTCTATGAGTTTGACTACTTAAAATACCTCAAGTAAGTGGACTCGTACAGTATTTGTCCATCTGTGACTGGCTTATATTGTTGAGCATAATGTCCTCCAGGTGAGTCCATGTTGTTGCATATGGCAGGGAAAAGGACTTGAATAGATATTCCTCCAAAGAAGACATGCAAATTACCAACAGGTACATGAAAAGGTGTTCAACTTCACTAATCATCAGGGAAATGTAAATCAAAACCACAATGAGATAACATCTCACACCTGTTAAGATGACTATACTCAAAAAACAAAAGAGAAACAACTGTTAGCAAGGATGTGGAGAAATTGGCACCCTTGTATGCTCTTGGTGGGAATGTAAAATGGTAAAGCCATTGTGGAAAGCAGTATGTAGATTCCTCAAAAAATTACAAATAGAACTATCATATGATCCAGCAATCCCACTTCTGGGTATATATTCAAAAGAATTGAAACTAGAGTCTCTAAGAGATATCTGCACTCCTATGTTCATTGCAACATTATTTACAATAGCCAAGATATAGAAAAAACTTAGATGTCCATGGACAGATGAATGGATTTTTAAAATGTGGTGCATATATACAATGCAATATTCAGTCTTGAAAAAGAAGGAAATTTAAATGACTTTTATGGTATGAGGGTGGAAAGGGAATTGGAGAGGATTTCCATCTCTTCCCTGGATTGTTGGTAAATCCTGTGTTGATTCTGTATAGTGCCCCCGCCTTTGGAAATTTGAAGGTTTGGAGCATCTTCGCTTTTACATCATCAAGATCTGCTTGGGCATCCTAGCCCTCTCTTTCATTTGGGGATTTTGAATGACTTAAACCTTGGAAAAGGGTCAGTAGAGAATTGAATAGGGTTTCAGGCTGAATAGATGGTCTTTTCCTGTTGCCCCCATTTCTATTCTGAGTTCTCACTGCTTTCATGCTTCTTCCAGCCCAAGATATGGAATCACACTTGAATATGGATTGGAGAGTAGAAAGGATGAGGAAAAACTAGATTATTTCTCCAAATATAACCTGTCTTGCCCCAGATCTGAGCCTTCTGAGACATTAGAGAAAGAACTAGAAATGAGATTGGGAAAGAAGACCCCAGTCTAACACTCTTAGGTTTTAAAAGTTGCTTAGGAATCAATAAAAAAGACTGGTTGTGGTTCCACACTGAAGGAAGGGGGAAGGGGGCGGGGGAGAGAGAAAGAGACAGAGACAGATACACAGAGACAAAGAGAGAAACACACAGAACTATGAGAAGGAAATACTTTGGACTTAATTTTTCAAATGGGAATGAATGGGCGGTGAAATCATCTGGAGAGAGAAAGGCTAAACTATGGTAAACATTTTCATAAAATAGAAAAATCAACACTTAAAATTATATTTTACTATTTTTTTATGCATTACACTAGCACTTCAAGTCTTCAGCATATTCTGTAGGATTAAAATAAAGCTATACTCACTGAAAAAATCTATATTCCTTTTTTATGCTGTTTATACAATATTTAAATCAATGATATGGTACAACTTTTTTAATATTTGGGTCTATGAGTGTCAATTAATAAAACAGAATCTTAAATTACAAATTCTGATAACTGAATTTTTGACTAATACCAATAGAATAATTTTATAATCATATCTAAATTTTTGGAATGACCAGCTAATTTAAAAATTATTAATTTCTTTATGTTTCCAATATCTTCAGAAACATGGAGAAATAGGGAACACAGCTTGTGACAAAAAGCTTTCTTGCAGCATTATTTTTCTTCAAAGATCCATAAGAATGTGTGTCTCTCTCTCTCTCTCTCTCTCTCTCTCACACACACACACACACACACACACATTCACAGATGATAAACCCATAAAACACCACCAAATAAAAAAAAGCAAAATGAAATGACATTTAGGCTATGAAGTCTTAATTTAGGTGCCACAATGATTAGAGTGTTTTAATATCCTAATAACTGATAAATAGACTACATGTCAGACATTTCATTCCTTTTTAATCAAAACTCCTAGTCTGCTAAATTAATCACCCCCTTGGAGTACAGTAGCAGATTTCCAATTTAGTCATAGAACATTAATAATGAAAAGTTCTGGGGGTGCATTTCTTTATGTTCTTCTTCTTTTTACTTAATTATCAAGGAGTTTAAAGAGATGATGCAGGAAAGGGGCTGTTACCTTGACAGTTGCAAGCAATACAGATAAATGCAGAGTGATTCAAGTCATAGATTTGTATATAAAACATACAACAAATATACTTCTTGCCATTTTTCTCCCTCTCATGTAAAATATTTCATCTGGCCCTCACTTACCTGGGACTATACAAGGAAAAGAAGAGGCCCACCAGTTCAGAATTGGGGGGGGCACAATTGACCTGTAAGAGCCATGTCACTTGAATGAGAGCAGAGAAAACTTATGATGTTGATGTACTTTGATATCATGTTTATTTGAAATCCCTTTGCCTCTTTCACATAAATTATATTAAATCAGTGTTACCTATCCTATTTTTTATGTGACTCAAATTGTATCTAAATTACATAAGTTACTTTTGTTGTTACTTTTTAAAAAATTGTTGTTATTACCCATCACACTCCAGACTAGCTAAATTTTTCCCCAAATATTAACTCTTTAAATCAACACAGTTTTATTAAATACTTTCACATGTTTGACTCAAGCTACCTAACAGATTAGACTATCTCTTCCTCTTAGAATTCTATGATTTATTTCTATTTTGAATCTGTTATATCCAAAATCAGATGATTGAGGGCCTTCAGAGATAGTTCATAGATCATTTGATCCAGAACCTTATATGTATCAATATATAACCCAAGCTAGTTTCCTGTACCTTGTGTACTATGATAATTTTTACACAATGTTTGCTATAAAGGCATGAAATATCATATATACATTCTTCTAAACTAACAGGAAAGCTCTAGCATACTTATTCTTATGGAACCCATGCCAGCATATTGAACCCATGCCAGCATAAAAGGTCAGCTGTTTCTTTTCTCAAATGAATTTAATATCATCAATAACCTTGGTTTAAAAAAATACCACTTATCAGCATATCATCTACTGATTTACATTTTCTAAAACTCATTTTTGCACCCTTTTTGAGTTGTTTATTTTCATCTAAAGACAACTTCTATCTTCTGACCTGGCCTCCTTATTCTTTTCACTACATATGCATGTAATTATTTTAAGCCTGGAGACAAAATCATTTAGCAGAGTAAGAACTGTCTGATTGCTTCTTCCAAAGAAAAACAACAAATTTTAGCCCTAATAAACTGTTTTTGTTATTGAATCACAGACATTAAGTCTAAAACTAACTGAGTATAAGTAGAGTTCTGAAAACTGCACAGACTTATTTAATAAACCAGCTCAAAGATATTGTCAAAGCAGACATTCTTCAATTTGACAATTCTGTGACATAAAGTAGAATCAGGAGGACATCTTGTGTGGACTTCCCAGGTACAAGAAAAAAATGAGAATTGTTTGTAGCATGTGTTTGTTGTATGACCTAGGAAATTTCTGTGACTTTTTTAATCCTTGATTTCTCCCATCTGTAAGAAGACATTAGTAATGTCTATATTAGCAGTGGCTTAAATATTAAATTAGATAAGAATTACTTAAAAGAATAGCCTAATATTTTTCTTTTCCCTTTACTTAATCTTAGATTGCATTGCTACAATAGTGTCACAGTCAACAAAGTATCTCTTTTCTCATTTATTTCTACTTAGATTTGCCCTTCCTCTTCCTCATAACATATCAGAAATTCCCATAATTGTGAATGGGTTGAATTCCTGTGGCAGGTAAATCACAATGTGGCTAAAGCAATTAATAAAAGACACAACTGTTATTTACTCTATCGTCAGCCATAAAAGGGGAAATCAACCATAACACAATAATAGTAGGGGATGTTAACACCCCAATTTCAACCATGGACAGATCATCCAAAATGAAAATAAATAAGGAAACACAAGCTTTAAATGATACATTAAACAAGATGGACTTAATTGATATTTAGAGAATATTCCATCAAAAAACAAGAGAATACACTTTCTTCTCAAGTGCTCATGGAACATTCTCCAGGATAGATCATATCTTGGGTCACAAATCAAGCCTTGGTAAATTTAAGAAAATTGAAATCGTATCAAGTATCTTTTCTGATCACAATGCTATGAGACTAGATATCAATTACAGGAAAAAATCTGTAAAAAAATACGAACACATGGAGGCTAAACAATACACTACTAAATAACCAAGAGACCACTGAAGAAATCAAAGAGGAAATCAAAAAATACCTAGAAACAAATGACAATGAAAACATGATGACCCAAAATATGGGATGCAGCAAAAGCAGTTCTAAGAGGGAAGTATATAGCAATAAATTCCTACCTCAAGAAACAAGAAACATCTCAAATAAACAACCTAACGTACACCTAAAACAATTAGAGAAAAAAGAACAAAAAACCCCCAAAGTTGGCAGAAGGAAAGAAATCATAAAGATCAGAACAGAAATAAATGAAAAAGAAATGAAGGAAATGCTAGCAAAGATCAATAAAACAAAAAAGCTGGTTCTTTGAGAGGACAAACAAAATTCATAAACTATTAGACTCATAAGGAAAAAAGGGAGAAGACTCAAATCAACAGAATTAGAAATGAAAAGTAACAACTGACAATGAAGAACTACAAAGGATCATGAGAGATTACTACAAGCAACAATATGCCAATAGAATGAATAACCTGGAAGAAATGGACAAATTCTTAGAAAAGTACAACCTTCCGAGACAGAACCAGGAAGAAATAGAAAATATAAACAGACCAACCACAAGCACTGAAATTGAAATTATGATTAAAAATCTTCCAACAAAGAAAAGCCCAGGACCAGATGGCTTCACAGGCGAATTCTATGAAACATTAAGAGAAGAGTTCACACCTATCCTTTTCAAATTCTTCCAAAATATAGCACAGGGAGGAAAACTCTCAAACTCATTCAACAAAGTGACCATCATCCTGATACCAAAACCAGAAAAAGATGTCATGAAAAAAGAAAACTACAGGCTAATGTCACTGATAAACATCAATGCAAACATCATCAACACAATACTAGTAAACAGAATCCAAAAGCACATTAAAAGGATCATAAACCATGATCAAGTGGGATTTATCCAACAAATGCAAGGTTTCTTCAATATATGCAAAACAAGCAATGTGATACACCATATCAATCAATTGAAGGATAAAAACCATCTGATCATCTCAATAGATGAAGAAAAAATTTTTGAAAAAATTCAACACCCATTTATGATAAAAAGTCACCAGGATGTAGGCATAGAGGGAACTTACCTCAATATAATAAAGGCCATATATGACAAACACACAGCAAACATCATTCTCAATAGTGGAAAACTGAAACCATTTCCTCAAAGATCAGGAAAAAGACAAGGTTGCCTATTCTCACCACTATTATTCAACATAGTTTTGGAAGTTTTAGCCACAGCAATCAGAGAAGAAAAAGAAATAAAAGGAATCCAAATCACAAAAGAAGAAGTAAAACTGTCACTGTTTGCAGATGACATGATGGTATATATAGAGAATCCTAAAGATGCTACCAGAAAACTACTAGAGCTTTTGGTAGAGTAGCACGATTCAAAATTAATGTACAGAAATCTCTTGCATTCATATACACTAATGATGAAAAATCTGAAAGAGAAATTAGGGAAACACTCTCATTTACCACTGCAACAAATAGAATAAAATACCTAGGAGTAAACCTACCTAAGGAGACAAAAGACCTCTATGCAGAAAACTATAAGACACTGATGAAAGAAATTAAAGATGATACCAGCAGATGGAGAGATATACCGTGTTCCTGGATTGGAAGAATCAACATTGTGAAAATGACCATACTACACAAAGCAATCTACAGATTCAGTGCAATCCCTATCAGACTACCAATGCATTTTTCACAGAACTAGAATAAAATATTTCACAATTTGTATGGAAACACAAAAGACCCCAAATAGCCAAAGCAATCTTGAGAAAGCAAAATGGAGCTGGAGGAATCAGGCTCCCTGACTTCAGACTATACTACAAAGCTATGGTAAACAAAAGAGTATGGTACTGGCACAAAACCAGAAATATAGATCAATGGAACAGGATAGAACGCCCAGAGATAAACCCATACACATATGGTCACCTTATCTTTGATAAAGGAGGCAAGAATATACAATGGAGAAAAGACAGCCTCTTCAATAGGTGGTGCTGGGAAAACTGGACAGCTGAATGCAAAACAATGAAACTAAAACACTCCCTAACACCATACACAAAAATAGGCTCAAAATGGATTAAAGACCTAAGTATAAGGTCAGACACTATAAAACTCTTAGAGGAAAACATAGACAAAACACTCTATGACATAAATCACAGCAACATCCTTTTTGACCTACCTCCTAGTGAAATGGAAATAAAAACAAAAATAAACAAATGCAACCTAATGAAACTTAAAAGCTTTTGCACAGCAAAGGAAACCATAAACAAGACAAAAAGACAACCATCAGAATGGGAGAAAATATTTGCAAACGAAGCAACTGACAAAGGATTAATCTCCAAAATATAAAAGCAGCTCATGCAGCTAAGTGTCAAAAAAACAAACAACCCAATCCAAAAATGTGCAGAAAGTCTAAATAGACATTCCTCCAAAGAAGATATACAGATTGCCAACAAACACATGAAAGGATACTCAGCATCATTAATCATTAGAGAAATGCAAATCAAAGCTACAATGAGATATCACCTCACAATGCTCAGAATGGCCATCATTAAAAATCTACAAACAGTAAATCCTAGAGAGGGTGTGGAGAAATGGGAACCCTCTTGTACTGTTGGTGGGAATGTAAATTGATAGAGCCACTATGGAGAACAGTATGTAGGGTCCTTAAAAAACTAAAAATAAAACTACTGTATAACCCAGCAATCCCATTACTGGGCATATACCTGAGAAAACCATAATTCAAAAAGAGTCATGTACCACAATGTTCATTGCAGGTCTATTTACAATAGCCAGGACATGGAAACAACCTAAGTGTCCATCAACAGATGAATGGATAAAGAAGATGTGGCACATATATGCAATGGAATATTACTCAGCCATAAAAAGAAATGAAACTGAGTTATTTGTAGTGAGGTGGATGGACCTAGAGACTGTCATACAGAGTGAAGTCAGAAAGAGAAAAACAAATACCATATGCTAACACATATATATGGAATCTAAAGTAAAAATGGTTCTGAAGAACCTAGGAGCAGGACAGGAATAAAGATACAGACCTAAAGAAATGGACTGGAAGACACTGGTAGGGGGAAGGGTAAACTGGGATGAAGTGAGAGAGTGGCATGGACATATATACACTACCATATGTAAAACAGATAGCTAGTGGGAAGTAGCCACGTAGCACAAGGACATCAGCTCAGTGCTTTGTGACCACATAGAGGAGTTGGATAGGGAGGGTTGGAGGGAGACACACAAGGGAGGGGATATGGGAATATATGTATGCATATGGCTGATTCACTTTGTTTTACAGGAGAAACTAACACAATATTGTAAAGCAATTATACTCCCATAAAGATGTTTAAAAAAAAAAAAGTATCCATCATGTAGAGTGAATTTACCTTCTGGTAGGAGAATATCAGGCTCATGATGACTTAGTTATATCACTTCAGAATCTGGAGGTGGTTGTACAGTAGTTCAAGAGTCAGGATGTTAAGTTGGCTTGTCTTTCCATTCAGTGACCCTAGATGGCTGCAGCAGCTTCTAACATGATATCCTCGCAAGACGAAGTCCTAAGCAGTAAAGAAGGATGTCTGGGGTTAAAAGAGGTTTCTTTTTACATGTGTTTTATCAGGGAGAAAAATCTTGCTAAGAAACCCCAAGCATGTTTGTCACAGGGACAGTTTGGACCTCAGGATTATCTTTCCAAAGGGAGGATATGCCAACCTCAGCAGTCTCACACCTGGATTAAGTCTCAGCCCTTTTATTGTGATTCTCCTCCCTGTTCCTTTCTGTCAGAACAAGAGCTTTTACCCTCTGGTCCATTTCCACCATGCCTGTTTTAACAGAAACATTTGTTACATAATCACTGGTTTATTTAGTCCTAAGACCCATTGAAAGAAGCAGAGAACTTCATAATTATTAGCGCAACTACTTTATCTTGCATTAAAAAAAAACAAAACAAGGATTTACGATGCTTAAGAATATAAAAGTGTTCATGGCCAAGTAGTGTTGAAAAATAGAAAAGTTAACAAATTTATGTATACTCTGTAAAAAACTATAGTATCAAAACTAGAATATTTAGCATACTTTTTCCTTCTAAGGAACATGACAATAATTCTATAAACATTCATGACATTCCAATTCTAGATTACCTACATCTCCCATTTCTTAAATCCCTAGATATCTGTGAATATGTGATCACAGTAAGTATTAGGTTATCCACAATTAGGATCCCCAGTAGAATGAGTTTCCCCTAGTTCCCCTGTGGTAGACTATTATGGATGTCCTTTTTTTTGCTAATGTATTAGGAAGAGAAGAAAAATATGACAGCATTTTTTAAATTCACATAATATGGTTATACATCCCCAAAATTAAAAATATATATGTTAAATTATAAACTATTAGAATGAATAAGATATATTTTGGTTGAATGGCTATATACAAGGAAAAACATAAATATCAAAACTCAGGTTTTGATAAAGGAAAAAAATCCATTTTCAAAGGCATCAACAACTAAATACTAGAAAATAATATTGTAAGATATGAGCAAAATTTCTTTCTGGAAATCTATAAACCTTTACTCAGTGACAAAGAAATATATATATATATATGTGTGTGTGTGTGTGTGTGTGTATATATATATTTAAATCTTTATTGGAGTATAATTGCGTCACAATGTTGTGTTTCTGCTGTATAACAAAGTGAATCGGCTATACGTATATATATATATCCCCATATCCCCTCCCTTTTTCATCTTCCTCCCACCCTCCCTATCCGACCCCTCTAGGTGGTCACAAAGCACCAAGCTGATCTCCCTGTGCTATGCGGCTGCTTCCCACTAGCTATTTTACATTTGGCAGTGTATATATGTCCATGCCACTCTCTCACTTTGTCCCAGCTTCCCCTTCCCCCATCCCTCCATGTCCTCAAATCCATTCTCTATGTCTGCATCTTTATTCCTGTGCTGCCCCTAGGTTCGTCAGAACTACCTTTTTTTTAGATTCCATATATATGTGTTAGCATACGGTATTTGTTTTTCTCTTTCTGACTTACTTCACTCTGTGTGACAGACACTAGGTCCATCCACTTCACTACAAATAACTCAATTTCATTTCCTTTTATGTCGGAGTAATATTCCATTGTATATATGTGCCACATCTTGTTTATCCATTCTCAGTCAATGGACACTTAGGTTGCTTCCATGTCCTGGCTATTGTAAATAGTGCTGAAATGAACATTGTGGTACATGACTCTTTTTGAATTATGGTAGAAATATATTTTTTAAAAAGGAAAAAAAGGCAGTAGGCTGTTATTACATTTGAAGGTTAAATGTTGCAAATATGTATTTAATTCCTAAAAGAATAAAATGCTTGAAGAAAGTTTTTCTACCTATTTCATTTCAAACTTTAGAGAAGTTTCACAAATAATACATAGCACTTTTACAAGCCCTTTGTTTTTTCTTTACAGATTCAACCATTTAAAAGAATTCGCCTCATTTGATTTATTCTCTCTCTGTTTATTTTAAAGAACTGTTAACCATTTGAGAGTAAGTTGCAAACATGATGCCTTTTATCTTAAATACTTCAGTTTGTATTTCCTAAGGACAGTGACATTCTTTGACAGTATAACAAAATCGTAAAATCAGGAAATTCAGCATTGCATTTCCTTGCCAGGTTACTTTAGTCTCCTTTGTTGTTTTTGAGGGTTTGTTTTTTTTGTTTTTTTGTTTTTCATGGTTTTGATCTTCAGAGTACAGGGCTGTTAGTTGGTAGAATTTCTCTCAATGTTTTCTCAGATTCATGTTGTCCACTTTGGTCACAAATTGCATACAAGTGATGTTGTGAACTTACCGATGCACAATAGAGGGAGATACATACTGTAAGTTCGTCCTCTTGTTGGTGATGTTGTTGATCCCTGATTTAAGATTGTGCCTTCAGGTTTTTCATGGTAAAGTTACTATTTTCCCCTTTACAGTTAGTGAGTAATTGGTGGGGAAATATTTTGAGGTTCTGTAAACATCCTTCCTCATCAAACTTTCACTTACTATTTTTAGCATCTGTTCATGATTCCTGATTGAATCATTTATAATTCTGATGGTTGCTAAATGTGATTGATTAATTATATCCTGTTTTTATTTGTTGGAAGTCTACTGTAAAGAAATGCCTTTTCCTTTTCCTACATTAACATATTAATTAATTTTATGTTTATATTATTATCCACTAATAGAATGTTTTTTTCTATGGGTTATATGGAGTAGTATGATTATTTATTCTGATGTTTAAATCAGTTTGGTCAGTAGGAGCCTCTTCAACATGTTCCTGTATGTCTTTCAACATTTCCTTTTATTGCCCAGCCCTAGAATCATCTCTCTTCAGAGACTTTGTTCCTTTTAATTCAGATTGATATTTAACATGGACACCAGGCACAAGGGGTGCTCATTGCTACTGAGATATCATTGTTCTTATGTCATTTCAGAGGAGAAAAAGAAACCAAAAACTAGGAAATATGTGTGTGGGGTATGTGTGTTTTTATGTACGTTTATATGTATTCATATCATTTTTGAGTTTATACTGATACATCCAATTCCAATCCAGTACCATAAGGTTTATTCTCGGCCTCCTCCCTTTTATTTGTAACACCCTCCTCCCAGAATGAGAGACTTGACTCTTATTATATTATCTTCAACATAATTACTTATTACATTTTTTCTAGGATACACACAATGTGTATCAGAATCCCGAATTCAAATCGTTGCAGAAAATATGCTGCTGAACCTAGTAACTAAAGTTTCATCACTGTAAGCTCTTTTTGTCATTAGTCTCAGAGGATGTTATAAAAATCCCATGTTTAAAAGTTACCTGGATTAGTCCTTTTTTTTTCTCTCCCCCCTCTTCCCTCTCTCCTCTTTCTTCTCCTATTTCAGTGTGGTTGTTACACATTTGAAGTAGCTTTATGCTTATCTGTCTGTCTCCATTTTAAGTTTTCTATTCTCTCAACTTCTGTTACCATCCTAGTCTGTGCTATCATTCTATCTCCCCTGAGTAATGAAATAATTCTTTACTGATCTTTATCTTTCCAAAAAGCAGCCAAAGTGCTTTCAGTAGTACTTTCAAATAGCCCTATGTCATTCTTTGTCTCTCAATCCCCCACAAATGGCTTCCTATTTCACTCAGAATAAATAAAGCAAAAAGTTTACAATAATGTGCAAGTCTCTGTAAGCTGCCTTCTCTTCCAATGTCTCTCTAACGTTGTTTGCATACCCACACTGATCTATTGTTTTTTCTCAAATATTCTAGGCACTCTCCTGCCAGTTTCCCTTGTTTTTCCTGGTGTTTGAAAGGCTATTTTCCCTAATCGTGGAATGGCTTTCTTCCTTGATTCCTTACTTCCTTCAGAACTGTTCTCAAGTCTTCTTAGTGTGATTTTCCTTGACCAACTTATATAAAAACCTTCACTCTACTCTTTCGATTCCTCTCTCCACTTTATTCTTCTCCATAGCACTTACTACAAACATGTTGCATACTTTCCTAATTTATTCCCTGTATTGTCTGAATTAGAAAGTAAATTCCAGTAAAGCAGAAGTCTTTGTGTTTTGCTTACTCTGTATCACCAGTTAGTACTGTGAATGATATAATAAATTTTAATAAATAGTTGTCTAATTAATGAATAAATCTTCTCATAAGGCTTTTCTATAACTTTCAAAAGGAGTCAAGATAAAAGTTGCTTAAAATATTTAATGGAAATGAGTTCTAACTTACATTTTTTTCAGAGTACTTTTCCTGGATAGGTTGTTTTCTCACTCTGTGTGTATGTGTGTGTGTGCATGCACACATGCATTAGGCTAAGGACATTGGAGCTTAATTGTATAAGTGGTGGTATCTATATGGTTACAAAAAATCTTGCTTACAATAGGAGGTTATATAATTCTTCATTTTCACAAATTCTCCAACAAATCTAATTTCTCAGTTTTTCTGATAAACTGCAAGTTTTGGCTCTGTTATGGACTTTCCATTCTGTGGAGTTACAAAAACATTTTGGAGAAAATAGCAAGCAGTGAATGCAAAGGAGGGCTTGTATTCTCTGCACAGAGTGGACAGAGATTTCTCATTTCATACATCATTACAACTTTCTCCAATGATTGGGCACCAGTTTCATCTCACTCCATCACAACAAGCTACCTGCTCACAAATTCAACTTCCAGGCCAAGCTGAAACAATCTGCACAACACACTATCTGTAAAACCTTGTAATTTCAATTGTTCATGCTAAAATGTTACGTTATGCATCTCAGTGCAATCTCATCATACTAGAACATTGCAGTAAGCTAATGAACTGTAACAAAACTCAGTTTCAAAAGTGTCAAGCATAATGAAAAAAGGAAAAAATTTAACAGAAACACATGGGTCCTCAATTGGATTTATAAATTCTTTGTATTTAGACCTATATAGGTTTCACACACTATTACTGATTTGTTTTAAATGGCCTTAGTATTTTAGCATTATTCAGCTAGTCTATCTAAATCAACATACAGAACTGGCATCAGGAGGTACTGACTCAACTGAATATTCATTCTCAAGTTTGCCACTCTCAATTAGGTAATATTTCCCCTTTATTATAGATCACTATATTGGGCAGGAATCCAAGATACCGTGTCTTCATTCATCCATTCCTTTTTGTTTGTTTTTTTTCCTGGTTTTATTTTTGAGCATCTATTGTGTACAACGTTCCAGGGAAACCATGGTGATCATAGCAGAAATGATGTCCATTCTTACAGAGCATACAACCTAGTGGAGAAGACAGAAATTAATAAAAATAATCCCTCAAATATATATATTTACAAGCTGAGATAAAGATTAGGAAAGAAAACTTTAGAGATCTGTATAGTATTACAAACCAAAGTCCTAGGAGTTAGAAGGAAAGGCTTCCCTGAGAAAGTAATTGACCCAACAGCAAAGAATGGATGAGGGTGGAGTGGATGTGAGCATATATACTCTAGAAGTAGGCTTGTTATGTGTAAAACTCTAGAGAAAAAAATTGTTTGATCAACTGGAAAAGGGCAGTATGACCCTGATATCAGGTAAGATTGGCAAATGGCATAACATGAGGCTGGAGATGTTAGCACAGCCAAGTTCTGTTGGATTTGGGACTTTAAGAATCAAGGACTCAGACTTCCCTGGTGGCACAGTGGTTGAGAATCCGCCTACCAATACAGGGAACACGGGTTCGAGCCCTGGCCTGGGAAGATACCACATGACGCGGAGCAGCTAAGCCCGTGCACCACGACTACTGAGCCTGTGCTCTAGAGCCCGCGAGCCACAACTACCAAAGGCCGCACGCCTAGAGCCGGTGCTCCGCAAAAAGAGAAGCCACCACAATGAGAAGCCCGTGCACCGCAACAAAGAGTAACCCCCGCTCACTGCAACTAGAGAAAAGCCCGCGCGCAGCAACGAAGACCCAACGCAGCCAAAAACAAATAAATAAATAAAGTTTTTTAAAAAAAGAACCAAGGACTCTATTGAGGAATTTCTAAAATGAAAATGAGTTTATCAGATATTCATTTTAGCATGTTCCTCCTAGCAAAAGTGAAGAGAATGGATCTGAAAAGACCATAGGTGGAAACTGAGAAAAGTAGGAGATGGAGCAATGGACATGAGGCAGTCTTGATGCCAGTAGAATTGGAGTGATGTATGCAGATTAAAGAGATATTTGGGAGCAAAAAATAAAGGAGATATAATAATTGATTGCATATAAAAAGTGAAGGGAATGAATGTGTCAAAGATGATAGCTAGATTAATTAGATATATATTCAATAAAAATTTGTTGAGTGCCTATTAAATCCAAATGCCATTCGAAGGCCAGAGCAATAGCAGTGAAAACAAAACAAAACAAAACAAATTCCTGCCTTCATAGAATTTATATGCTAGTTGGAGGAGACATATAATAACTTAATTAGTAAATAAAATATAGATTTGTTCATATGGTGAACAATGGAGAAAAATAAAATCAAGAAGATGTACGGGGAGGTGGAGTTAATGGTTAAATGAGTGGAGAATCATAATTTCAAATAAGAGAAACCCACATGGAAATGAATACTGAGAAGGTGAAATTTGAGCAAAGACTGGAAGGATAAAAATCTGAAAATAATTGGAAGGATAGAAATCTGAAAATAATACCAAGAAAGTGACATTTGTGGAAATATCTGAAGGGGATAAAGAAGGAAGGCTTGAGCATAGCCAGAACAAGAATATTCATGTCAAGTTCCTTTTGTAGAAATTTTCAAGATATTTTAAAAATCTTCCTCAAATAACATTCACAATTTTGCATTCTTCTCATACATCCATCAGCTTCAACCTGTGCTCCCTTTTCCCCTTCTTTTCTTCCTTTTTCCTCAAACCATCTTTGAATAAACTGTATAATCTGTTACTCTCAATTAGAAGATAAGTTCCTTAGTGATATTTTTCTCTGTTTTTCCTAGAACATTGCCTGGCATAGAGCATGTATTCTATACATATTTGTTAAATGAATAAATGAATGTCCGTCTTTAGAAGTATATCCTTTATATGCATACACTAGACATATTCAATTTTCTTATTATATTTCAGTGTCAAAGAGTTGAGCATGCTAAATCAATTTTCTATCCCTACTTTCTTCCTTTACACAACAGAAGACTGCAGAAATCTTAGATCCTGAATTAGCTAATAAATAATCTTACTGCTCTACTCTATGAATATATGCATAGATCATGTATATACATAATTCTGTACTTTTTCTCTTAATTTTATCTGTACAATACAAGTTTAAGGTAAATTTTATACCACCTATGCTATACAGAAAATATGAGTAGATAATCTTAAGATAATTATTTTGCTTCATTTCTCAATATAATAACAAAGCAAGCAAGAAAGCAGATATTGCTTTTGAGCTGAAATGTGACAGGTGAATAAATTAACTAAAAAATACCAAAGGATTGAAATATGTTGAAAAATACTTAGTCTACCTTTCTAAGGGGAAAGATAATGAATGACTATGCCTTTTACTTCTATATTTTTATAGCACTTTCTGTAAAACAAATAATGCATTACTGATACAGCTATTGCCAAAATGGTATTAGAGCAGTGCCATTTTGCCAATTTTTCTTCCTAACTAATGAAATCTTATTTTCTACAAGAAATCATTTGTAAAATATATTAAGTGTTTTAAGATACTTCTTACTGCATAAAAGTTTCTCTTTCGGACTTAAATATATGCACTTGGTACATTGTGTTTAGACATAAATATCAGAACACTAAGACTAGCAATATTATCTATCTACACACACACACACACACACACACACACACACACACACACATCAGTGATAGTGTGACAATAGTACAGAGCTACCTTTCTCTCAGTTTGATTTTATTATAGAGCCCATGTGCACTAAACTGTCTCATCATGCTTTATCATGAGTGAAATTAACATAAATTAATACTAAAATATATGCCTTTGGTGCTCTTACTTAGGTGGCCTATGACATTAATAGGCATCACTAAGACAGAATGTTTATACCAAATCAAAGTACCTGGTGGAGGTCAGGAAATATATTATATGTTAGAAATAAAAATGCATTGCTCTTGTCTGATGAGAGCAGAAAATTGACAGATTTTTGCTCTTTAACATGGAAATTTTCCTGTATTCATGTTTGCCCTTTCATACCTAATGCCTACTTTGTTGATTAGGTCAATTATTTTAATATTTTTCAGAAACATAAAATTAAAAAAAAAATTTAAAAATTCCAGAACCTACTCTTTTCTCTGAAAGGTATACTTTAATTAGCTTCAAGCTTAAACAATGAAAAATTCAATATACTAGGTATATGATTTAGAAGATTTATTAAATAACACCATGCAAACCTAAAGCCAAACTTTAACACTTATTTGTGTATATTTAATATATTTTAGTTAGTACCATTTTAGGTCAAAGAGAAATCTACAATGGATGTAATGATTCTTGACATTTAAAGTGTCTGGTCCATTGTTCTGGTCATACTTTATGAAAGACTTTCTACAAATGTGTCAATATAGTTTTTATTGTAGGAAATTAACAAATTAGGTCAATATAACAAAAATGGAGAAAAATAAAAATTAGCAGTTACTGTGAATTTTTTTATTCAAGTATAGTTGACTCACAATATTGTATTAGTTCAGGTGTACAGCATAGTGATTCATATTTTTATAGATTATATTTTATATAAAGTCATTATAAAATATTGGATATATACCCTGTGCTGTACATTACATCCTTGTAACTTATTTTATACCTAGTAATTTGTACCTCTTTATTCCCTTCATTTCTTTTGCCCCTCTATTCACCCACTTCCCTCTGGTAACCACTAGTTTGTTCTCTGTATCTCTGAGTCCATGTATTTTTTGTTATATTCATTCATTTTCTTTATTTTTTAGATTCCACATATAAGTGAAAACATACAGTATATGTCTTTTTCTATCTGACTTATTTCACTGAGTGTTATACTCTCTGGGTTCATCCATGGTGTCACAAATGCCACATTTTAATTCTTTTTTTTATGGCTGAGTACCATTCCCCAGTGTGTGTTTGCATGTGTGTGTACATACATACACATACCACTGTGTATATATACACATCACAATATGTGTGTTTATATAGACACATACACCGTGGAATGCTACTCAGCCATAAAAATATATACATATGCCACATTTTCTTTATCCATTCATCTGTTGATGGACACTTAGGTTGCTTCCATATCTTGGCAATTGTAAATAATATTGCTGTGAACACTGGGGTGTATGTATCTTTCCAAATTAGTGATTTCATTTTCTTCAGGTAAATACCCAGGAGTGGAATTGCTGGGTCATGATAGTTCTATATTTAATTTCTTGAGGAACCTCCATACTGTTTTCCAGGATAGCTGTACCAATGTATAGCCCCACCAACAGTGTACTAGAGTTTCACTGTGAGCTTTTTTGATTTGCATATTCCTGCCTTTCAAATCTGTGATTTTTTTTCTAACATTTATTTATTCATTTTCTATCTACTTCACTCTTCTTTTTTTCTGATATTAAACATAGCTTTAGAATAGGATCTTTATGCTTATTAAATTTTATCTTATTTTGACATTTTATTCAATAATCTACAAATTTTCCCATTTTTGTCTTCAAAGTCTTCTATTAAATTTTTCATTTTCCATGCATTTATAATTTTAGAAATGTTTTCTTCATTCTCTCAATTCAATTTGCCTATAATACCCTAGGTTGATTTATTGAAGCAATATTTCTTATATTCTCCAAAGTTGCTAGGTAGATTATTTTAAGATGCCCTTGTGTTCCTTGAATTATCTCATTCCTCTGGTGTAATTTGTCTATTTTTAATGTGATGCTTCCCTCCTATGCAGTTGTTTTCCCTAAATATAACTTAACCACTGGGTTTTTATTTTTTATTAATATTTGTGTACAGTATGGTTTCTATAAGGATTTACTTTTGATATGTGTTTTCTTGAACTAATTATGAGCTTTAAATATATTAGCATGTCCACTGACACTTTTCATTTTAGAATTAGTGGTCAAAATATTAGCAGACAAACCGTGAGTGAAGTTAAGGGCCCTATTCTGGTGTGCCAATCCTGATACCCAAACTTTAGTAACTCACTGGCAAATTACACATATTTCTTATGGATTCAGTGGTTATGATGGTAAATATCTCCACTGACAAGTGTTCTCTATATGAGTATGGGTATGAATGAGTAGCCATTGATGATCATTAAATTAAAAACCTAAAGCATTTCTTTATATTCCACTCTGAGTTTGGATATTCCACTCTGAGTTTGGAGTTTGGTAGAAAACTCCAAATTTTATTACAGCCTTGCCTGTACCTGTTCTGCCTATGTCTTTCTCTACTTCATCAATCACTTGCATTCCATATGCTCTTGGTATTCCAACATTTTGTCAAAGGTTCTAATGGGTGCACTTATGATTTTACTCTATTTAGTACATATTTGTTTTTCATTTATATGAGATTGGGAAGGCAGGGAGATAGGTTATGTATACTTAATCCACAGTCTTGTTCCAGAAACCATATACTTTCCATTTCCTAATATTTTTACTCTTCATTTTATTTCAGTCTTTTCACAGTGTAAGCAAATTGTTGGCTTCCCATAGTTAGCTCTTTCCCATCTTAAGAGATTACTTTGACTAATCTCCTGAAATAATTAAGTCAAATTTCTTCATCATGGACAGTATGGCTCAGTATAAGTATGTGGGCATTGAAGTAGAACTGGCTAAATTCCTATCATAGCTCTACAACTTCTGTTACCTTGAACAATTTTGTTAACCTCTTTGTGTATCAGTTACCTAAATCATATAATAGACATAAAATTGTACCTGCTCCCTAGAACATACATCATTGAGAAATTTGAATGAGTTAATATATGTAAGGCACTTAGAGTAGTTCCAGGTAAGAATTTTTTTTCCAGGTAAGAATATTAGACTACCATTATTAATTTTTATCTTTCATATCAGAGCTCTCTTTTCCCCCATCTAAATCCTAGCTTTGCTTTCACTTCATAAGTTTTATTTTCACTTAATTCTATTCAGCAACAATATTCTTTTCAGTCTTGGCTAATAGTAGACATAAAAATTAGTGAAAAATTAAATTAAAAAAGAAAAAAAGGCAAGCAGACTTCAATATTATTTGTTTTAATCCTTTCCTCTATACTTTTTTATGAAAGTTATTTTTATTGAATAGCTAAATGCTGTTATTTAGTAAATCTATCAAATTTTCACTCACCTCAAACTCATTAAAGAGATTCCTATTATTTATTTCAGGAGAGTTCAAACATATTCAAGAAAATTGAGCTCTTTTAGTCAAATATTTACATAGAAGTGTCTTTTAACTATATAATTTTTATGGGAGAGAGGAAACCCTTTTATCAAAATAATGACTTTAAAATATAGAAAGGTTTGATTACAAATTTTATATGAAGAATGAAGGACAATGAAATGAAAATGGCTATCAATAGTTTGCTTACATCAACTTTGTTTTTGATATGACAAAATTTATCTTGAGCTTTTGAAAGAACAATTTATTTTGATACTTTTCTTTAGTCTTAAGCACAACAATGATATGGACTAGATGCTCAAGTATATATATATATATATATATATATATATATATATATATACAGCTTTATTTTGAAATTGTGTGCTTCACAAAAAGAATATATGTGTTAAAAGTGCCATTGCACTTACTGGTAGAAACAAATTTTTAATTTTAAATACATAATATGTTAAATATACTATATTTTGTATATATTATTTTGTATATATTACGTATAATATATGTTTATATATGTTAAATATACAATATTTATGTATATATAATTTTGTATATACTATATAAATATATATGATTATATAATTATATGGGAAGGAAGGAGGGAAGGAGAGAGAAAGAGAGAGAGAGAAATTTACCAGTTATTCAAGGGAACAAACATGCTTATAGGAGCTAAATTATAAAATATTTCAGTTGTAAGTCATTGAATAGTTGGTATTTATCACAAGGGACATGTCTTCCTTGAAATAAGTGAGAAAATGGCCTTCTTTGGCCATTTATCTGTATCAACTTTCTGTCAAAAATAATTACATCTTTGAAAATTCTAATCTCAGTAGCCATTAAAGTAAGAAATTCTACTGATTTTTATGATACTATCTAGTAGAAATGGACAGGAAAATAGAGAATTATCCATATTTCTTCAGAAATAAAATATAGCAAATAAATCTCTCTTAATAAGTCCAGAGTGAAAAGACTTAAAATCAAAGTTAAAGAAAACAACACTTTTATCTTTTCTCTGCATGTTCTGTTTCAAATTCAAAGATTCGAGTAACATAAATTCTGAAAATTAAACATATACTGAAATGGGACTTTCAAATTAAAGAGAACAATAAAAATTATCTGATTCATGAAGTGCGGTAATATAATAGAAACAATTCTTCTTAGACTCTGAATTATTTTGTTAATACTTAATTGTACACATAATGAAGGATCTTTACATATCATAGAATGGACAATGGTAGGGAATGATACAACTTATGACAATATAGACATGGTCTTTCCTGAATTTCCGTATAGTGTCAACTCTCTTCTAATGGAACAAATGAATTAATCAAACGTAACTCATTAAAAAAGCATTTGACCATTATAAAGTTGTAATTTTTATATTTTCTTTTACCTTTTACTTTTAAATATGCAAAAAATTATTATGGTGATTACTTGAGTATAATTTCTCAAACTGCATTATAACACACCTAAAAAGAATGAAATTAAACTTGGCATATTTGAAAAATGACCAAATATTCCAAAGAAAACATAATAGTAAGAATAATTTTGTAGCAATCAAAGAGCTAGTTATATCATATTTTAGGAGTTGTATGAAAATATTTGTTTTCTATACAGTCTAAAATATTCAGGCAATAACTACTTGTTAAAATAAGTAATTTTTTAAAATACTGTTTTGCACCAGATGGGAGCATATTTCTGGACTTTGGAGTCCACTTAAACTAATTGCCCTAGAATTAAGTTTTGAATATTACTGGCACAATAGTGACTCAAAATAATGATGTTCTAATCCCACGACAAAGCCGCAATTGAGAAATTATAGATAGCTAATGAACTTCAAGAAGTTATGCGAAGAAAACTTTTGTAATTGTGTATAGGATGGATAAAGCAAAGCAAACAATAATTTCTTTCAGTTTTTGTTTTGTCAGGATTTATTTCAGTGAGGTGATTGGGGGCTAAGAAAAAGGCATGGCTGTGCTGATTTCTACTTCTTTGAGTTTGGTCTACTTAACAGAGGAATTTTTAAAAATTATGATTGGATTACAGTATAGGGAAAGGATCTAAAAATTAAAGCCAAATCTCAATAATCTTTGTTTTGTATAATCATTCTGACGTTTAAATTGTTTTCATACCAACATATTCATAAGAGCACTTACCCATTTATACATATTATGATGATTCACATTGTGCTAAATATATACTAGTGTTCTGTGCCTCTTATAGTTCATCTAGCAAATTAAACAAAAACAACAAAAGAATCTGGTAGAAGTCTTTTTTGGATGAATTTGCCAATTGTGTCTAGAAATGTTCTGTTACTTTTCATTATAAATAGGCAAAAAGTCCAGAAACTGTGAGAACAACATATTAATAGTAAGTAGTTATTTATTGCAAAGTCCCTTTCATGTAAAGTGCTTTGTTTCTTTTTGTTTGGTTTTGCTTCTTAGTAGAGAAGAAGCATCAGGGCTAGTTCTTGAATACATATTTCTATTAAAAGGAATTGGTCAAATAATGGTTATGTCTTTTTTACATACAAACTGTGGATTTACTTATTCTGTGGTTATATCAATAGGGCAACAAAACAATTCAGTTAGAAATGGTATTATAACGTTTTATCCCTACCTTTTACTCAAATTATTGTGAATTTTTTTTGCTAATTTTATGTCGTAGTTTAAGATCATTAAACATGTCTCTTCTAATGTGACTTGTCTACCACAAATAATCTGGGGGTAAAAAACCCTTTTGAATGAGATAATGTGCATTATTCCATTTTATTATATATTAAAATGTTTCAATAACAATATGGGAGTCAATCCTTACAAAATCGTTTTAACAATTACTTTGGTACACGGGCCTCTCACTGTTGTGGCCTCTCCCTTTGCGGAGCACAGGCTCCGGACGCGCAGGCTAAGCGGCCATGTCTCATGGGCCCAGCCTCTCCGCGGCATGTGGGATCCTCCCCGACCGGGGCACAAACCCGTGTTCGCTGCATCGGCAGGCAGACTCTCAACCACTGCGCCAACAGGGAAGCCCACAATTACTTCTTTTACAAGTCTTGTTTATTTAAATGTAAGTTTCCTTAGATCAAGTCTTGTTGAACAGTTGTAGAAGCTGACATGTTAAGTCTACGAATTTGATTCAATCTCCCTACCTCAAAGGCAAAATACCTATGTCAGCCAACTTCTTTTTTTTTTTTTTTTTTAATTTTTGGTTGGAGTATAGTTGATTTACAATGTTGTGTTAGTTTTAGGTATACAGCAAAGTGAATCAGTTATACATATACATATATCCCTTCTTTTTTAGATTCTTTTCCCATATAGGTTATTACAGAGTGTTGAGTAGAGTTCCCTGTGCTATACAGTAGGTCCTTATTAGTTATCTATTTTATACATAATAGTGTGTACATGTTAACCCCAATCTCATAATTCATCCCTCCCCTGACCCCTTCACCTTTGGTAACCATAAATTTATTTTCTACCTCTGTGACACTATTTCTGTTTTACTTCCTTTCGGTATACTATAGTCATTCTGGTATATATCATATTCTGTGTTTTCAGGTTCATCTCCATTTTTAGTGTGGCAGGAAAATTACTTTTTCTTTACTTTCTTGGGAAAGCTACCTTTGTCAAGAGCAAAATAGAAATTATAATTCTAAAGTAGGACTTGTCAGTGATTTCTTTTGCAAATACTCATTCATTTATAATGTCTGTGTTTTTGTGGCCACTCCAATTTCTAGGATGGGAGACTCCTAAGCTCCACAGGACTTTTTCCTACATTTATTCTTTCTTTTTCTCTGCCTAGTGCCAGATGATTCCTTCCATTCCTGCACATCCTTCATTTTCTTACGTCTTTCTTAACTTGTAGGCTGTAAATTACTCAAAGGTAGTATTAGTTATTATACTATTCAGTCTAGTTGAGCAACCTTTATTATAGTTGGTTTTATACATTGCAATAGTCTAAATATCTTTCTTTAATGAAATTATATAAACCCTGGTGTTAATTTAACTAAGTGGAAGTAAAGTAAAATTATTCTCATAGTTTTACTTTATGGATTCAATTCTTAGCATTGGTATATTTGATATCTTTTTTGCTTTCCTCTTTCTGCATATGTGAGTGTGTGTGTTTTTGCCTGTTGAGAATAGAGCAAACAGATAAAGTATTTTTTTTATAATTTATAGCTTAATTATGTCATAATGCATTTTATTTATCTGTTTTGGAAAATGTATATAAAACAAAAATTCAAATTCACTGAATATTTGGCTGGTTTCAAAAAAGTAGAAATCCAAATCCATTTAAATGAATTTCCATACCTTTTGAAATTCAGATTAGTCAAGTAATGTTTCTGGTTTTCATGTGACACACATTGTGGTGACTTTTTCTAATGATTATTAAGATTTATTTATTAGATGAATATCCTGTTATAATATTTCTTTATTATAATAACTCTCCTAGTTGATTATTATTTAAAAGTTATGAAAAATGGTACAACATATGTTGAAATATATTTACTCTCACAGATCTAGATATTAAAAATCTCATGCTACTCCTCGAAATAAAAGTGTGATTTGTTATACAAATCTCATTAGTGTAGACATAAAGTTTCCAGTAGACATTGCAGAATCCCTGTTAAATAACTTGAATTAGGTTGCATATAGTCTTAATGGTTTCCAGATTAAGAACATCTGAAAGATAAAATATCGTCATACCCTGATGACATATTCATCATGAGATTATCAATTGAAAAGCAAACCTTTTGAAATTAATGTATGACATTTAGTAAGTAATTATTCTCCCATCCACGAACTCTTGTCAACTCCTAATGCGCATGAGAGGCCTCATAACTAAATAATAAAATCTACGGTATTAGAGTAAGTCAATTTGTGGTCACATTTCTGGGAACAGAACTCTCATTGACTTCAAGGGCAGACAATTTAGTTGTTATGCAACCGTCATAGTAAGAGGTTATCTGTACAAGTAGCATTTAAGAAGTAGCTATCATCCCGAATTTCAAAAACTAAATTCTATCCTTGAATGGACATATGCAAACTCTATCAATTTTTGGCTATCAACTGACTGGTTTTTTTTAAAGAGGATTTGATATTTCTGTCATTACCAGCTAGAAAATAGAATGTTTGAATGAAATAAGCAGAATAAGCTTAATTGCCTATGTGAGTATTATAAACATCCATTAGTTTTCTTTTCTCTACATTTTAGTAACTTAGGAATAGAGGTCTTTGTTATAAACAAACACGACGTTGAGATACACATATTTAAGTCTGAAAAGCAATTCTCATTATACAGGTATGGAATGTTATATCTCCTTTGAGGCCTTTTCAAAGATTATCCAAATTTTATTTGGTAACATAATTATTTTAAACTCAATTTTGTGGTAATTTACCTAGATAACTCACTTTGAAAGAAAAATGCAAGATACAGAATTTCTGACTTTTTGTTAATAATAGTTTCTAAATTTTAATTTTTCTTATTTGAATTGATAAGAGCAACTGTTTTCAAACAATTGGACTCCTTCCAAAGTCAACTGATGTTTTTAAAAATTTTACTTGAATTTTTAGGTCAAACATATCTCCTTCTTTACCTGTTATGTTCATGATGTTAATTATATTACACTGGATAAAGTCATGAACAACCAGTATAGCATAGTGGATGACTTAAGCCCATAGTCTAAACTCTAACAAAAAGACAGGAAATATGATACACCAAGTGCTATTCAGGATACCACTTCCACTATTCACCTGTGGACAGGATTGTAGTCTTAAACTTCTCTCTCCTCCCCCCATGATAACAGGTATAGGCCTAAACAGTAGCTTTGAGAAAGCTATAAATATGAGAAATGGACCTTGATGTTTTTTCTCATATGTGTTTAATAATAAAATTCCCTTTGCCAATTTTGATATTATTGTTCCACCTGCATCAGTAGATACTGTGTCATTTTTTTTTTTTTTTTTTTTTACTGATAAGTTCAACTGTAGAAATAGTGTGATGATAGACTCCCAGGAAGTAAACATTGAGCTTTGGAATTTCACAATTAAAGAGAGCTGATGGGAAATGGAGAAGTCACCATCAAAATACGAAGGTGCATAATATTTACAGGAAGTATCCCATTCTGTCTTCCTTAATGTACACAATTTGTAGAAAGCCCTATGGCTTACATCAGCAGAAAAATAATCACTACTCCTAGGATAAGACTTAACTAAATACATAAATATCATATCTACTGAATTCAACCTGGTTAAAAAAATAATTTAAAAATGTGAGAATTGAATATTCCTGATTTTAGCCAGAAATATTGATTTAATAAATACTTAAATAACTAGTCCATTGTTAAATAGCTTCGTGGATTACTATATGATCCAAGTGATAAAAATAACTTTCAGTTGTCTTAGGCTTAAATGATTTCTTATTTGGATCAATCTACTCTAAATATGTAAAGCCTTACATTTCTATTCAATAATAATGAAAACATCAAGTACATATACAAATGTACACTGATATGTGAGAAACAGTTCATAGATGCACCTTTCTCAAACATATGGCCCTTTGCTTAGCTAAATGTTTAGCACTTTTCATAAGTCCACTTTGTGTACAGCTAAGTGGTAGTAAAACATGGAGGATCAGGAGGCTTGACACTTTCTATCTCTGAACACAATGGCTCTTTCCTCACAAATTAACTTTAATATCTATGGATAGTTTGTCATGAATTGAAAAGTTTTGCATGAATACACACAATTAGATTTATATGCAAATCTTGGACTTCTTCTGGAATACTAAGAGGTGTACTTTGAGATAAGGAAAAAGTGAAGAATAAGAAATGAAACAGCCAAAATTCACATTATTATTTAACTGCGAAGTGGCTGTGATTATTATTATTATTATTTTTTTGCTTTTTCTGCCTTTAACAGCATATGTATGAATTAGCGTTCATTTTTTAAAAGTTGATGTGATAGATATGAAGTGGGAAAAAATTCCCCAGGAAAACTAGAAAAATGCATTTCAGAGGATGCTTCCAAAAGCTGGTTAAAGTTTAGGAATCCTAGTTTAAATACTGAAGATTGTGTTGTTGTGTTCTTCCCTCCCTGCTTCTTTCCAAAATCTCTCTGCTGCCATTGGAGGAAAAAGCTTAAGAAAATTTGTGTAAACTAATGACTCCCTCTATAATTTTCTGTAGTGGGTATGTTTGAAAATAAAGAGAATAAATTGTTAAGGTCCCCTTCTCTACCCTTGTTCTGGTGGAACTACTCTTCTTGTCACAAAATACTCTTAAACTATGATAGATCCTAGAAAGGCAGTATTTTCTGCAGCATTGGACAATCTTAAGCTTCTGCAGTACATTTGTGTATGTGTTCATGTGTGTTGAGGAAAAATTAAAGGGAAGGGAAAGGAGCATTTCTTTGAAGACTTTGTGTTCTGTGTTATGAGGGTTAACTACGAGCAGTTAAAGAGAGAACTTCAAGGGCATTGCTTTTACTTATTTATTAAATTAGGTTCAAGCTTCTGTATTTTTGTAAATGTATTTATGTGGTAATAAGAATCATATAGTACACAGAAATGCTAGACTTTATAAATAAATTCAATAACATTTTAAGGAGGGGGAAAAAGCAAATCTAGTGCATGATAATATGTTGAAAGAAAAGAAAAAATATGCTCTATATTATCTTCAGTCATAGGAAAGGGAAGATAAATTAGCCACACATACAGATCAATAGAATGTCCATGAACAGTACTGCTAAATCTTCTATAAATGACTAACTGGAGGATCTGAAACACAATTAATTGCTTATTGTAGATATTTCCTCATAGGAGTAATAGATACCTGATCATCTGAGATTACATCTGCTTCATGCATACAAAGTGCATGAGGCAATGATGCTGCAAAGGCTCCCAACATCATCAGTCACACTCAGAGCAGATGGAAGCAGCAAAGGGAAAGGGGATCAAAATTAAAAAGTGAACTCTCAGAATATGATTTTATAAGTGTACCTGCAATTATTATTTACATTAGCAGTAAGTTACCATAGAAATGGAAAAGAGAACCTCCTATGATAATGTAAAAAGCTAAATCCTTTAAATATTCTTTTTTTTCCTTTTTTTTTTTTTTTTACAGCTAAGTGAAATGTTTGGTATCTCCTATATAGCAATGATATCATCTCCCACTTCTAATAACTGCATTTCTCCATTCTTCTATGTTATTATCTCCTGTTCTAAATGTAGAATCTGGCTTTACCTGATGAAAATCAGCCTAAAAGTTGATGACACAAAATTATTTTTCCAGTTTTAGTTTTAGCATCTACCATGAAACTGAATCAAGTTTCTGAATTGGGGATTCCAGAAAATTAGGCCTTTTCAATGAGAACAGTGCTAGAAAACCAAATATTATTTGTTTTGTTTCTTTTATTCAATAAACATTTTTACAGACACAAACATGCAAGACAGTTTATGTGCTATGAAAATACAAAAATGAATTTGTCGAGGTGATCATGCCCTTAAGGTACTCCCACTTCAGTAGGGAAGACAGAACAATTCATAAAACTTATTAAAAAGTGTTGATTCTAATAAATGAGCCTCAAGATTTAGAGATTTATCATGATTATTAATGATTTTTCTATCTAATTTTTAATAAAAATAGTGTGGGTCAAAAATGGCAGATGAAAACCAATTAGGAGGTCTGAACTAAAAATGCCTATATCTGTAAAATGAATTTATATAAATGCAGGCAATGTCAATATTTTAAAGAGACACATCTTCTTTCATTAGAGATCTGAGAAGAATAATAGGTGCAAGAAAATTCAGTTCTCTCATTCTGAAGAAAGGAAAATTGATAACCAGGGTATGTAATTAATACATTCATGAATGAATAGCTAAGTTAGGACTAGAAATTAAAGATCATACACTCTAGTCCAGTGTTCCATGCATTATGGAAATGTTACAGTCTTGACTTACCAAAAACTATACTTTCTACTTGAGTATATAAGACAAATATGTGAAAAGTGGAGAACATTAAAGAACAAGTTATAATTATATTTTAAAGAGTATTTGTAACTCTATTATAAAGAGACCACTGTATTTTAAAATTGTGCTTTCTAGAAGCTAAAGTGGTTTGTATATCTACATTTATGTAGATATTTATTTTATATTTACTCCATGGTAATAAAGAAGAACAGGTGAGAAAAATAATAAAAATTGAGAAGAGAGGGTAAGGAAAATAATTATAAAATATGTTCTAAAAAGAGTGAATTAGGTTACCTGGATTAGAGGAGAGGTATTAAAGATAGATTTTGTAAATCAGGAAACTATATTAATCACTAACCCTATTTTATGACAGTATTTTCTAATTCATAGTTATTCTCTATGATTTTGACATATCCTTATATTACCTGTGTTATATATTTGATATATTTTTATCAACTGACTTAAACATATTGCAAACTGCAAAACCTTTAACACTTGCCATAAATATGTCTCTTTTAAAGAAAATAAACTAGTTAAATTAAAATGAATATTAAAATAAATACAATGCAAGTAATATGTTCATTATTCCAACACCAGTAATCTCTGTTTATATGTATCTGTCATTAGAAAGCTCAAAACTTGTTAATCTACCTTTGATAGGCTTGGGTACTAATCTAAATCTAAATGAAAATTTGTGTCTCTCTTAAAAATAAGAAACAATGTGAAGAAAATTCTAAAATATCTATTTTCCCAAATATATGAAGTAGTTTGTCTGAATAGTGTTCTCTAAAATATAGGAAGAGGGGTCTTTCTCTAAACTACCACTACCTGGTTTGTGAAAATACTTACATAAATCTTTTCTAATAACTTTTAAGTGCTTCTTTGCTGTGCTTTCAATATTTTCAGAAATCATTAAAGAGGAATACATAAGTCATTCAGACAAACATTTTTAACTGTCGCTCAGTTAGGGAGAATAAATAAATTTGTTTCTCCTAAACTCTAGTTATATTTTTGGTAATATATATAATTAGGTCATTTAATGAGAGTTTACTGTGTACCAAAAACATTTAAAGTTTCTAACAATCCTACAAATTTGATAGTATCCACTTGAAAGCTAAGGAAATTGAGGTTCAAAAGGTGAAATAAAAGGTTCAGGTTCAAGGTATTTTCCCTTGAACCCTGAACTTTGGGGCCTCAATAGGAGGTGGTCCAGAACCAGAGCTTGAAGCCCAGCTTCTGAGATCACAGAGCATTTGATCTGGGCTCCCTGCATAGAGTGGTGCAGATCTTTATTCTAGCATGAATGTGAAGTTGAAGGTGCTACCTGAAACATGCTGGCCTCACACTGAAGGGGAAAGTGCTATGGTAGAACCATGCAATAGCTTTAAAGTTTCTACTAGAGACTAGGACACATCACCTCCACTCACATTTCATTGACCAAAGCAAGTCGGGTACCTTATGTTGGTAGATTAGAAAGCCTAATTTTCCTATACAAAAGGAACTGATAGAAGGGAGCCAGTCAGAATGGGACAAAGGAAGAGGAAGTAAATGTTTGAACAAGAAATAAATATATACACTTCTGGATCCTACCAAGGACAAAAAGCAAAGTTGAAAACTGTACAGTAAAAGTGCTTTATTTTCATTAAGCAATTTAATCTTTAGGAAATGAATATTATATATATATATATATATATCTTTAAATAGACATTTACTTATGTACATAGTAAAAGCATCATTGGCTGGAAATATTGGGTTGGCCAAAAAGTGCCTTCACCTTTTAAGTAAAAATAAAAGACGCATTTTTCATTTTCGCCAGGAACTTTGTTGAACCATGTATTCACCCTTTTGTTCCACTACCTTCTGCCATTTTTCAGGCAACTTCATAATTCCATCTTCCCAAAACATTTTATCTTTTTGAGCAAATAACTGTTCCGGGTGCCTTTTACAGTCTTCCAAGGAATTGAAATTTTTTCCATTAAGAGAATTTTGTAAAGACCTAAATAAATGGAAATCCCAAAGTACAATGTCTGGCAAACACAGCAGATGAATCAGAACTTCCCAGCCAAGCTGTAACAGTTTTTGCCTGGTCATCAGAGAAACATGTGGTCTTGTGTTATCCTGAAGGAAGACTATGTATATTCTGTTGACTAATTCTGGATGCTTTTCATCGAGTGCTGCTTTCAGTTGGTCTAATTGGGAGCAGTACTTATTGGAATTAATCGTTTGGTTTTCTGGAAGAAGCTCATAATAGAGGACTCCCTTCCAATCCCACCAAATACACATCATCACATTCTTTGGATGAAGACCAGCCTTTGATGTGGTTGATGGTTGTTCATTTCACTTGTGCCACAATCTCTTCTGTTCCACATTATTGTACAGTATCCACTGTTCATCGCTCATCACAATTTGTTTAAAAAATGGAATGTTATCTTTACATTTAAGTGGAGAATCACATGCGGAAATACAGTCAAGAAGGTTTTTTCACTTAACTTATGTGGAACCCAAACATCAAAGTGATTAATATAATCAAGCTGGAGCAAATGACTTTCAACGCTTGATTTGGATATTTTGAATACGTCAGCTATCTCCCACATGGTATAATGTTGATTGTTCTATATTAATGTCTCGATTTGATCGCTATCAACTTAAACTGGTCTACCCAACCGAGGAGCATCATACAGCGAGAAATCTCCAGCATGAAATTTCACAAACCACTTTTGACACATTTGATCTGTCACAGCACCTTCTCCATACACTGCACAAATCTTTTTTTTGCGTTTTGGTTGTGTTTTTACTTTTCTTGAAATAATGAAGCATAATATACTGAAATGTTGCTTTTCCTTCCATCTTCAATATTAAAATGGCTACACAAAAATTCATCAATTTTGGTAAGTCATTTTTTTAAATGCACGATATGACAGCTGTCACATACAATCTAACAAAATTGTTTTGAATGAAGTTCAAGACAACTAAGTGCTACTAGAGCCATCTTATGGGAAAAAACAAATGAACTTTTTGGCCAACCCAATATTTATTTATGAAACAATCAGTTTTCATGTGATGATAGTGGAAAAGTTTTGTGGAAAAAACAATGTGGTGTTTCTACTTGCAATCCATTCTGAAATTAATAGTTAAAAGTTGAAATCAGGGGCCTCCCTGGTGGTGCAGTGGTTGAGAGTCTGCCTGCCAATGCAGAGCACATGGGTTTGTGCCCCAGTCCGGGAAGATCCCACATGCTGCGGAGCAGCTGGGCCTGTGAGCCATGGCCACTGAGCCTGCGCGTCTGGAGCCTGTGCTCCGTGACGGGAGAGGCCACAACAGTGAGAGCCCCGCGTACTGCAAAAAAAAAAAAAAAAAAAAAGAAAAGTTGAAATCAGCCAGAAGTAGAGCCACTTTAGCAGGATCACGTATCAATACAATTTTTGAAGATACTCCTAGCTTGAATATGACAGATTTAACCAGAATACATTTTAAGAATAATTTTAGTTTGTAAATTAGCATCCGAATGAATGTATTAATCTTGTTCCCTCAGTACACACATTTTTAAAAGGCATCATAATTTTTTGCATTTGTTAAATCACTCTGTATACAGTGTATCAATTTATCTTCTTAAGTAAAGGGTGCTTTCTTCTTCTTCTGTTGCATTTTAATTTTACTTTTGAAATAGCCTTAACTGATTTATGGAGCTTTTATGCTATTTAATAAGGGTAATTAGTGTTTTTCCTTATAGTTAAAATTAGAATATTTGAGAAACCAAGTCACTATCCACACAAAACTTAACTCAAAATGGGTTAAAGGCTTGAATGTAAGATCTGAAACCATAAAATTCCGAGAAGAAAATATAGGCAGTGAGCTCCCTGACATTAGTCTTAGAGATTTTTTTGTAGTTCTGACTCCAAAGGCAAGAGAAACAAAAGCAAAACAAATGGGACTACATCAAACTAAAAAGCTTCTGCACAGTGAAGAAAACCATCATCAAAACAAAAAGGCAACCTACTAAAAGAGATAAGATATTTGCAAATCATATATCTGGTAAGGGGTTAATATCCAAAATATATAAGGAATTCAACAACAAAAACTAAACAACCTGATTAAAAAATTGGCAGAGAATCTCAATAAATATTTTTCCAAAGAAGACATACAGATGACCAACATGTGCATGAAAAGATGTTCAGCATCACTAATTATTAGGAAAAGGTAAACAAAACCACAATGATATATCACCTCACACCTATCAGAATGGCAATTATTAAAAAGACAAAAAGTAACAAATGTTGGAGAAGATATGGAGAAAAGGGAACCATTGTACACTGTGCATTGGAACTGTAAATTGATACAGCCACTGTGAAAAACAATATGAAGGTTCATCAAGCAATTAAGAATAGAACTTACCATATAATCCAGCTATTCTACCTCTGGGTATATATAGAAAAACCATGAAAACACTAATACAAAAAATATATGCACCCTTATATTCACTTTAACATTATTTACAATATCCAAGTTATAAAAACAAAGTAAGTGTCCAGATAGATGAATGGATAAAGAAGATGTGACATATATATATATATATATATATATATATAACGAAATATTATTCAGCCAAGAAAAAGAATGAAATACTGCCATTTGCAACAACATAGATGGACCTTGAGTTTATTATGCTAAGTGAAATAAGTCAGATGTAGAAAGACAAATACCACATAATTTTTCATATATGGAATCAAAAAAAATGTCATAGATACAGAGAACAGAGGGGAAGGGGGTTGGGAGGTGGGTCAAATAGGTGAAAGGACTTAACTATATGGTGATGGATGACAGCTAGACTTGTGGTGATCACTTTATAATATATATAGATGTTAAATTATAATGCTGTATACCCTTAATTTATAATAAAATGATTCTGAGGTATCTGGTCTGGATAAAGGGCTAAATCATCACAGCATTATCAGGTCGAAGTAAATCAATAAATAGGTAAATATGTAGGAAGAGGGATATTGTTTGTGGGCTTTTCAACATCCTCACGAAAACCATTACTTCATATATTTTGTACGTTTGCTCGGGGGGAAAAGTCAGGGCCTATGCCTTATTTCTTGTGTTCACTATTATACGCCCAGTTCCTAGAACAGTGCATGGGACAGAATAAATGCTTCATATACTTGCATTATGCTTGAATGTATGAATAAATATAATGTAAAAGTTAAAAGAGGAATATTTGATTCTCATGTAAAGACAGAATAGTCAATTATCTTTATTTTAAAAACATAAAAGGTAAAATCTTTCGATATTAAAAATGCATACACATTCTTCAATTAGTCTCAGTACTTTTTCCTTGATTTAGGAATTTTTTTCTCCTCTAACTTCAATAAATACTATAATTCAGAGGGAAAATAATACCATTTTTGATATAATTTCACAGGAGCTTTCAACATTCCATTTCTGTGGGTAAATTTAGGGAATTGTCACATTTTAGAATTTCTGGTCAAAGACTTTGTCTAGGTATTCTTGCCAATTATATAACAATTTAAAATATGATAAATGAGTTGATAAACATTAATGTGGGAGCAATGAAGTATAGACTAGGGATGATTAACCAAATGAAATGGAACAGAGGAGGGATAAACACCAGATGTGTAAGGACAGAAGATTCCAGAATTAAGAAATAAGGTGTTAGGTGTCAGAAATGGGGTTTTCAGCAAAGGAAACTGCCTGTGCAATTGTGTGGTGAACAAGCTGGCTCGTTTCTGGTGATGCACAGGGTCTAAAATTGGCTGAGGTGATGAGGGCCAATCCAGCAGGAACTTTGTCACAAGCTTTGGGAATTGGGATATTATTTTGAGGCTGAAGGCAAGCCTTTGAAGAGTTTTGAGTATGGGGTTACTTTTTGGAAATATCATTCTGGCAGTAACCTTGAAAATGCTACAAGGAATAGGGAAACTGGTTAGGAGATTCTTGTAATCTGGGCACGAGATCTGAATAGCCAAACCTAAGGCATTGATAGTGGAGAAAGGATGTGAGACAGCAACAAAAGTTAATAAAAACTCATGTGTAGCTCAAAAAGTTACTTAGGAGACCATACTTATGCAAGAGAGGACTTCCATATCATGGAACAAGGAGCATAAAAAATATGACCATAATTATAAGAAGTCATGAAGTAATTGAAACATGAAAGGAATAGCCTTGCTAGTAAAAGCCATTTCAAGTGACCTTCAAGAGGAAATGGTTTCCAAATGATCATTTGATATATTAAAAGCAAAGCAGTCAATATAACAGTAAATGAATTTTTAAAAATATCTTTTTACAAAGATTAAATCTATTCACTCATGGAAATTCTTTCATGTTTATTCCAGTGATGTGCCAACTTTTTGGATTATGTGCTCTATTAGTGAAAAGACTTTAAATATTCTATCCTAATATATGTTTATTAACTTCAATAAACTATATATACATACAACCAAACTAAGAGGATGTTTATATTGTAAAATACATTGAACATAGTAAGTTAATGAGGTGAGACATATGTATATAAAATATTTAATTATAGTCTTATTAATAGTACAAAACATTTGGTTTCACTAAAATTAATGCTGATATTTCTGTTGTGAGCAGATGATTATTTCATGATTTTTGAAAATGTGGGTTTACCAATTTAGGCATCTTTTGCAAAGTCCAGTGTTTTTCTTTTGTTTTTAAATAGAAGTTTTATTAACTATCATAGGTTGAGAAAGAGAAAAATACTGTACAAAAATCCACATGTGAAAAATGGGGAAAAGGCATTATTAAATGCACTTATCAAACGATTATGATGATTTTTCAATTTACTTTTCCAATTATATACAGGTTTTTGCTGAAATACAGATAGAAAATTTGTATTTTCCATGCTTCTAGAAAGTTCTTCCAAACTGAGATACTGCATTATTTTTATATTTTTACCAAATAAATTAAAAACCACTGAAAATTTTAATTTAGAAGTCTTTTAGTGCTTTGAAATTACCACATATAGGTGGCACATAATCGTTTTGGGCAACTAAAACACATAAAGATGAAAAACTTTGCAAGCATCTCTTTTAAACTAGTCTCTCCACAGGAAAACTTTCCTTTGAACAGCAGTTACTTTCTCCATTAATATTAAAATGCCACTTTTATATTGAAATGACAGATTATGTGTCTTTATTATTTTTGATTATAAGTGCTTGGTAGCAAACTACTGACTTACTACAGAAAAGGTCAGCAAATTTGAAATATTTACTTATCTCTGTAAAGTGAAAAAAAATAAGTGGGAGAATGGAAGCTGTGTGACTCCTTCTTAAACTTAATCCATTACATTACAAATGACTAGAATCTACTATTAAAAGTATTTTTCCAAAAAAAATAATTACCCATATTAAGGGCATTTTATGGCATATAAAGTACAATATATTGTAAAGTTCTGCTATTGAAAGACTAATGAATCCATCATTATCAACTGTTTATAATTACACAGCCTTCCTTTAGGAATCCTTCCATATAAGTGACAAGTGACTTGACAGATATGTGGACCTGGTGAAGGCATGGGCATCAGTGTCACTCCATCCATTGACTGTTAGTAAAGAACAATTGCTTTCTTGTTTTTGGTCAAATATAAGTAGGCATTACATTATTTATTTTTCTTGTTTAATCATATTTCTATACAAGATTATTTCAAATCAATGATCAGAAAACATCAGTTCACTAACTAAAAGCCCTCATAATTCTGCTAGTGACATGGGTGATATAGAAATATATCTGGCTCTATCAGAAACTACAGTCACATATGGGGTTCCTAAACTTTTTTGTGTGTGCCATGTATGTCTTTGGCCATCGGGTAAAAATTATGTACCCATTCCTTTTTTTGTTTTTAATTGAAGCATAGTTGAATTACAATGTTGTATTAATTACTGCCGTACAGCAAACTGACTCAGTTATATATATATATATATATATATATATATATAAAATATATTATTTATATATCATATATATATATATTCTTTTTCATATTCTTTTCCATTATGATTTATCACAGGATATTGAATATAGTTCCCTGTGCTATACAGTAGGACCTTGTTGTTTATCCATTCTATATATACCAGTGTGCATCTACTAACCCCAAACTCCCAGTCCATCCCTCCCACATCCCCCCTCCACCTTGGCAACCACCAATGTATTCTCTATGTCCATGAATCTGTTTCTGTTTCATAGATAGGTTCATTTGTGTCATATTTTAGATTCCACATATAAGTGATATCATATGGTATTTGTCTTTCTCTTTCTGACTTACTTCACTTAGTATGATAGTCTCTGGTTCCATCCATGTTGCTGCAAATGGCATTATTTCATTCTTTTTTATGGCTGAGTAGTCTTCCATTGTATATATGTACCACATCTTCTTTATCCATTCATCTGTCGATGGACATTTAAGTAGTTTCCATGTCTTGGTTGTTGTGAATAGTGCTGCTATGAACATAGGGGTATGTGTCTTTTTGAATTAGAGTTTTGTCTTGATATATGCCCAGGAGTGTGATTGCTGGATCATATGGCAATTCTGTTTTTAGTTTTTTGAAGAACCTCCATACTGTTTTCCACAGTGGCTGTACCAACTTACATTCCCACCAACAGTGTAGGAGGGTTCCCTTTTCTCCACACCCTCTCTAGCATTTGTTATTTGTAGACTTTTTAATGATGGGCATTCTGACCAGTGTGAGGTTATGTATCATTATTTAAATAATGTTTCTAATTGGAAATAATGAAATAATGCAATTATAAAGGAAATTATACTGAAATTTAGCTATAAAAAATTTAAAATCAAAATAGAGATAGACTAATATACCTACTTCTTTATTAATGTATTAAATAACAAGATATAGTTGTGGTTTCAATAAATACTGAAATTTTATCATGTTAAATGCAAATACATTTTAAGGATTTGCATAAGCTGTACTATTACATGAATATGTCTGTAATTTATATTGATTGCCAATTCACAGATATTAATACTACCTTAGTTTATTATCTATATGTAATTTTCAGTTAAAGGTTAGTGAGAACATAGATGTAGCTAATGTTTTCCCACTCTGATTCATGGACTGCCTGCGTTGTATTCAGAGATTCCAGGTTAAACCCCTCTAACAGAAAATTGGTAAGGTGAGAATATCAAAGAAATAACATTTTGGGTTTAGTGACAACTAGCTTTGTCACAAAAATTAAGTAGACGAGAATAAGGACTGTAAATAGGGGAAGTATTTCATTTTTACAAAATAAGTAGGCATTGTACCGACTTCACTCAATTTTAATAGCTTTAGCTCAAATTGTAGGTGGATATGTGGATAGACAGACATGGAAAGACATTTTTAAACATCAACTATTTTCCCTTTCTCTTGGTTCTTACTCTTTTTTCTCCCATAACGATCTACCTTTAAGTCAAGGAATAAGAATTTCTGTACAAATTGTCTTCAGAAAAAAATGTAAGAGGTTTATAAATAGCTAAGCATTTAGAGAATCAAAGGTAATTCAGGATATAACCAAAAGGTATGGGAGAAATGGTATTTTAAGAATGAGAGACCATCCTATTCCAAACTAACAAATAATCCCCTGTTTTGAAATAGGTGATGGGATGAAAGAAAAATATGACTGCAGAAAGTGATTTGAGTCTGTTGCTTCTTAGACAGATAGTAAGGTTCTACTAAACATACTTCTGTGCATGCAATTCAAGGCAACAGAGCTTTAGAAAGCCTTGAATATTCTCATGTCCCAGTATGTCCTGAAATTAAGTCTTAATGGGTAGCAAATAAATACCTAGGAGATTACCTGACAAGAAAGACTTGTTCAAAGCATGCCAGTGGTAATCTGTGGAGGACAGATAAAACTATGAATGTTTCAATGGATAGCCAAGGACAAGTTTGGTCCCACATCCCCCTCTGCAAAACAAACATATCTGGATCCTACTCTGTATCACTGCCACTGTTCCCCACAGAGTTATATACTTAAAAGAGTATCACAAAAAGAAGCAAAGCCAAATCCTCCAATGTAGAAACCTCTGGAAGTTTGGAAGATGTGGCCTATCTCTCCCCACTAAGACAAATTCTGAATCTTGTCCCACTGCACCTGAACATGTGCTAAGACAGGGGTCTCCAGAGTTGCCTGCAGCCACCAATGCCTGTACCTACCTGGGAATGTGAGCCAATCAGTGTCTAGGAAGCTGATTATTCCTTCTTATTGTCTAATTGGTGTGAGTGGAAGAGAGTGATCCAGAAGAAAGTTTAGGCAGAAAAGTTGAATGCCTTTTCTCATCCTGAGGTACATAAGGAATAAGGTCTAGAATTCACATTTTCATTTATAATTTTTAGAATCTATGAATTAATACATTGATGTTATCTGTGTGTAGCTTTGCAGAATATAGCAGGTTTGGATTTCTGAGGCTCCACCCCTTCTTAGATTATCACCATTTGATAAAAGAAAATCTTTAACGTAATAAGCACTTGAAAGTACTAAATTTAAAAAATGCATAATAATATTTTCTTTGAAGCCTTCTATTGTGATTATAGATTTAGCAGAAATACTTCATGGAATAGAGAGAGAGAATGCACTTAAAATCCTATTTGGTGAAATAATCAGAAAGAGAAGAATATGAAAGAATAAATGAAAAGTTACTTAGTGGAGGCCTTACCACCTGTTTTAGTTTTATCTTACATACATATTTGTGGGGTTTTTTGTTTTTCACTTTGTAAGAGAATTTTCCTTGTTGAAAATATGTTGCACTATTGTTTGGACTCCTAAACCATTGCTGAGGTCAGAATGCAACACATTTGCAGTTCCTGGCACCCCAATCCCCTGCTGTCAAGATTGCAAATGATGCTACTTTTCAACAAAGCAGTGATCCAGTGAGGGGATAAGAGGCATGAATTTTAACTGACAAAATATGAGTTTAAAGTTAACATGAGTCTTTTTCAGTGACTTTGTTCTGTGAATAATGTTGCTAGCAAGATTAGAGGTGAAGCTACTTCTTTTATTTGCCACTGCAAGTGGAAATTTCCAAATACCTCATCAGCTAGGTTTAAAGATCTAATGAGAGAGAGAGTGGTTCCAAGATGGTGGAGTAGAAGGATGTGTGCTTACACCCTCTTGCCAGAGGACCAAAATAACAACTGCTGGATAATCATCGACAGGAAGATATTAGAACTCACCAAAAAAGATACCCCACATCCAAAGACAAAGCAGAAGCCACAATGAGATGGTAGGAGGGGTGCAATCACAATAAAACCAAATCCCATAACCCCAGGGTGGGTTACTCACAAACTGGGGAACATTTATACCACAGAAGTCTGCCCACTGGAGTGAAGGTTCTGAGCACCACATCAGGCTTTCCAACCTTGGGGTCCAGCAATGAGAGGAGGAATTCCCAGAGAATCAGACTTTGAAGCCTAGCAGGATTTGATTTCAGGACCTCGACAGGTCTGGGGGAAACAGAGGCTCCATTCGTGGAGGGCACACACAAATTAGTGTGCTCATCAGAACCCAGGGGGGATGAGCAGTGACCCCATAGGAGACTGACCAGACCTACCTGGTAGTATTGGAGGGTCTCCTGCAGAGGCAAGGGGTGGCTGTGGCTCACTGTGGAGACAAGAACACTGGCAGCAGAAGTTTTTGGAAGTACTCCTTGGTGTTAGTCTCTCCCGAGTCCACCATTAGGTCCACTATAGGGCCTGTGGACTCAAGTGCTGGGTCACCTCAAGCCAAACAACCAACAGGGAGGGAACTCAGCCCCACCCATCAGGAGACAAGTGGATTAAAGTTTTACAGAGCTCTGCCCAGGAAAGCAACAGCCAGCTCTACCCACCACCAGTCCCTCCCATCAGGAAACTTGCAAAAGTCTCTTATATAGCCTCATCCACCAGAGGGCAGACAGAAGAAGCAAGAAGAATACAATCCTGCAGCCTGTGGAACAAAAACCACATTCACAGAAAGATAAACAGGATGAAAAGGCAGAGGGCTATGTACCAGAAGAAGGAACAAGATAAAACCCCAGAAAAACAACTAAATGAAGTGGAGATAGGTAACTTTCCAGAAAAAGAATCCAGAATAATGATAGTGAAGATAATCTAGGACCTCGGAAAAAGAATGGAGGCAAAGATCGAGAAGATGCAAAAAATGTTTAACAAAGATCTAGAAGAAATAAAGAACAAACAAACAGATGAACAATACAATTACTGAAAAGAAAACTACACTAGAAGGAATCAACAACAGAATAACTGAGGCAGAAGAACGGATAAGTGACCTGGAAGACAGAATGGTGGAAATCACTGCAATGGAACAGAATAATGAAAAAAAAAAATGAAAAGAAAGGAAGACAGCCTACGAGACCTCTGGGACAACATTAAACACACCAACATTCGCATTATAGGGGTCCCAGAAGGAGAAGAGAGAGAGAAAGAACCTGAGAAAATATTTGAAGATATTTTAGTTGAAAACTTCCCTAACATGGGAAAGGAAATTGCCACCCAAGTCCAGGAAGTGCAGAGAGTCCCAGACAGGATAAACCCAAGGAGAAACAAGCCAAGACACATAGTAATCAAATTGAAAAAAAATTAAAGACAAAGAAAAATTATTAAAAGCAACAAGGGAAAAACGACATATAAAGGGAACTCCCATAAGGTTAACAGCTGATTTCTCAGCAGAAACTCTACAAGCCAGAAGGGAGTGGCATGATGTATTTAAAGTGATGAAAGGGAAGAACCTACAACCAAGATTACTCTACCTGGCAAGGATCTCATTCAGATTCAATGGAGAAATCAAAAGCTTTACAGACAAGTACAAGCTAGGAGAATTCAGCACCACCAAACCAGCTCTACAGCAAATGCTAAAGGAACTTCTCTTAGTGGGAAACACAAGAGAGGAAAAGGACCTACAAAAACAAACCCAAAACAATTAAGAAAATGATAATAGGAACATACATATCGATAATTACCGTAAATATGAATGGATTAAATGCTCCAACCAAAATACACAAGCTGGCTGAATGGATACAAAAACAAAACCCATATATATGCTGTCTACAAGAGACCCACTTCAGACCCAGGGACACATACACACTGAAAGTGAGGGGATGGAAGAAGTTATTACATGCAAATGGAAATCAAACGAAAGCTGGAGTAGCAATACTCAGATAAAATAGACTTTAAAATAAAGAATGCTACAAGAAACAAGGAAGGAAACTATATAACAATCAAGTGATCAATCCAAGACAAAGATATAAAAATTATATATGCACTCAACATAGGAGCACCTCAATACGTCAGGCAACTGCTAACAACTATATTAGAGGAAATCGACAGTAACACAATAATAGTGGGGGGCTTTAACATCTCACTTACACCAATGGACAGATCATCCAGACAGAAAATTAATAAGGAAACACAAGCTTTAAATGACGCAATAGACCAGATACACTTCATTGATATTTATAGGACATTCCATCCAAAAACAGCAGAGTACACTTTCTTCTCAAGTGCACATGGAACATTCTCCAGGATAGATCACATCTTGGGTCACAAATCAAGCCTCGGTAAATTTAAGAAAATTGAAATCGTATCAAGCATCTTTTCCAACCATGATGCTATGAGATTAGAAATCATAACAGGGAAAAAAACACAAACACATGGAGGTTAAACAATATGTTACTAAATAACCAAGAGATCACAGAAGATATCAAAGAGGAAATCAAAGAATACTTAGAGATATATTCCATTGTATATATGTGCCACATCTTCTTTATCCATTAAAAATGCAAAATAGATAGCTAGTGGGAAGCAGCAGCATAGTGCAGGGAGATCAGCTTGGTGCTTTGTGACCACCTAGAGGGGTGGGATAGGGTGGATCGGAGGTAGAAGCAAGAGGGAGGAGATATGGGGGATATATGTATATGTATAGATGACTCAGTTTGTTATACATCAGAAATTAACACACCATTGTAAAGCAATTATAGTCCAATAAAGATGTTAATAAAAAAATACCTACAGACAAATGACAATGAAAACAAGAGGATCCAAAACCTATCAGATGCAGCAAAAGGAGTTCTAAGAGGGACGATTATACCAACACAATCTTACCTCAAGAAACAAGGAAAATCTCAAATAAAAAATCTAACCTTACACCTGAAGGAACTACAGAAAGAAGAATAAACAAAACCCAAAGTTAGTAGAAGGAAAGAAATCATAAATATCAGAGCAGAAATAAATAAAATAGAAACAAAGAATACAGTAGCAAAGATCAATAAAACTAAAAGCTGGTTCTTTGAGAAGATAAACAAAATTGGTAAATCTTTAGCCAGACTCTACAAGAAAAAAAGGGAGAGGGCTCAAATCAATAAAATTAGAAATGAAAAAGGAGAAGTTACAACAGACACCACAGAAATAAAAAGCATCATAACAGAATACAACTACAAGCAACTCTATGCCAATAAAATGGACAACCTGGTAGAAATAGACAAATTCTTAGAAAGTATAGCCTTCTAAGACTGAACCAAGAGGAAATAGAAAGTATGAACAGACCAATCACAGGTAATGAAATTGAAACTGTGATTAAAAATCTTCAAAAAAAAAAAAAAAAAAGTCCAGGACCAGATGTCTTCACAGGTGAATTCTATCAAACATTTAGAAGAGTGAACACCCATCCTTCTCAAACTCTTCCAATAAATTGTAGAGGAACGAACACTCCCAAACTCATTCTATGAAGCTACCATCATCCTGATACCAAAACCAGACAGAGATACAACAAAAAAAGAAATTTACAGACCAATATCACTGATAAATATAGGGGCAGAAATCCTCAACAAAAGAGAAGCAAACAGAATCCAACAATACATTAAAAGGAACATACAGCATGATCAAGTGGGATTTATCCCACGGATGCAAGGATTCTTCAATATATGCAAATTAATCAATGTGATACACCATATTAATAAACGTGAAGAATAAAAACCATATGATCATCTCAATAGATGCAGAAAAAGCTTTTGACAAAATTCAACACCCATTTATGATAAAAACTCTCCAGAATTTCAACATAGAGGGAACATACCTCAACATAATAAAGGCCATATATGAAAAAAACACAGCAAACATCATTCTCAATGGTGAAAAATTGAAAGCATTTCCTCTAAGATCAGGAACAAGATAAGGATGTCCATTCTCACCACTGTTATTCAAAATAGTTTTGGAAGTCCTAGCCATGGCAATCAGAGAAGAAAAAGAAATAAAAAGAATCCAAATTGGAAAAGAAGAAGTAAAACTGTCACTGTTTGCAGATGACATGATACTATACATAGAGAATCCTAAAGATACCACCAGAAAACTACTAGAGCTAATCAATGAATTTGGTAAAGTTGCAGGATACAAAATTAATGCACAGAAATCACTTGCATTCCTATACACTAACAATGAAAAATAAGAAAGAGTAATTAAGGAAACAATCCCATTCACCGTTGAAATGAAAAGAATAAAATACCTAGGAATAAACCTACCTAAGGAGGTAAAAGACCTGTACTCAGAAAACTATAAGACACTGATGAAAGAAATCAAAGATGACACATACACATGGAGAGATATACCATGTTCTTGGATTGGAAGAAACAATATTGTGAAAATGACTCTACTACCCAAAGCAATCTACAGATTCAATGCAATCCCTATTAAATTACCAATGGCATTTTTTACAGAACTAGATCAAAAGATCTTAAAATTCGTATGGAGACACAAAGACCTCAAATAGCCAAAGCAATCTTGAGGGAAAAAAACAGAGATAGAGGAATCAGATTCCCTGACTTCAGACTATACTACAAAGCTACAGTAATCAAGACAATATGGTACTGGCACATAACAGAAATATAGATCAATGGAACAAGATAGAAAGCCCAGAGATAAACCCATGCACCTATGGTCAACTAATCTATGACAAAGGAGGCAAAGATATACAATGGCAAAAGAACAGTCTCTTCAATAAGTGGTGCTGGGAAAACTGGACAGCTACATGTAAAAGAATGAAGTTAGAACACTCCTTAGCACCATACACAAAAATAAACTCAAAATGGATTGAAGTCCAGACACTATAAAACTCTTAGAGGAAAACATAGGAAGAACACTCTTTGATATAAATCACAGCAAGGTCTTTTTTGACCCATCTCCTAGAGTAATGGAAATAAAAATAAATGGGACCTAATGAAACTTACAAGCTTTTGCACAGCAAGGGAAACTGTAAACGAGATGAAAAGACAATGCTCAGAATGGAGAAAATATTTGCAAAAAAAATCAATGGACAAAGGATTAATCTCCAAAATATATAAATAGCTAATGCAGCTTAATATCAAAAAACGAAAAACCCAATCCAAAAATGTGCATAAGACCTAAATAGACATTTCTCCAAAGAAGACATACAGATGGCCAAGAGTCGCATGAAAAGCTTCTCAACGTCACTAATTATTAGAGAAATGCAAATCAGAACTACAATGTGGTATCACTTCACACCAGTTAGAATGGGCATCCTCAGAAAATCTACAAGCAACAAATGCTGTGTGGAGAAAAGGGAACCCTCTTGCACTGTTGGTGGGAATGTAAATTGATACAGCCACTATGGAGAACAGTATGGAAGTTCCTTAAAAAAACTAAAAATAGAACTACCATATGACAGAGCAATCCCATTACTGGGCACATACCCAGATAAAACCATAATTCAAAAAGACACATGCACCCCAATGTTCATTGCAGCACTATTTACAGTAGCCAGGTCATGGAAGCAACCTAAATGCTCATCAATGGACCAATGGATAGAGAAGTTGGGGTACATATATACAATGGAATATTCCTCAGCCATAAAAAGGAATGGAATTGGGTCATTTGTAGAGATGTGGATGGACCTAGAGACTGTCATACAGAGTGAAGTAAGTCAGAAAGAGAAAAACAATACCGTATGTTAACGCATATATGTTGAATTCAGAAAAATGGTTCAGATGAACTGGTTTGCAAGGCAGAAATAGAGACACAGATGTAGAGAACAAATGTGTGGAAAACAAGCGAGGAGAGCAGGGGTGGGGGGGGTGGGGGGATGACTTGCGAGATTGGGATTGACATATATATACTAATATGTATAAAATAGATAACTAATAAGAACGTGCTATATAAAAAATATAATTCAAAAAAGAAATAGACCTAATGTGATTGTAAATTCTGAATTAGCTTGTTCTTTCTATATTGGCTTTACCTTATCAGAACTTGCTTTTCCTTTCTGAATAATAACTGAATAATTTTTGTTGGGTGGGAAATGGGAAGGGCTACCACTATAACTAATTAATAGAGAGGCTTTATATCATCTAAGTAGGATCTGCTGTGACAATCCATTATTCACCATACCACCGTATCTATGCTGAGCTTAGCATAATGTATGGTCATAAACAGCAAGCTCTCTCCCTTTCTCTTATATTTTACTTCATGTAGATGTAGATGTTTCTTCAATTTTTGGATGAAATCAAATATATATGTATTCTTATCAAATCACTCAACATTCTTTTGAGATTTAATTTGATTCCTCTATGTAGACTCTTTTCCAAGGAGGGAAGTTTTCTCCTGCCAAGGCTCACTGGTCTTTTCACTCTGGGAACTGTGTAAGCCTAGCAGCCAAGTGAGAGAAGACACGGGCTTTATATTAGTATAAGGAATGGTGCTAGCTGGGCCTTACCTATGGCTTGGAGATAATCAACAAAGAAGCAAGTATGCACCAGAAATGGAAGGCTGTACAGTATTCCAGCTTTATTTGGCCCTCTTTATTTTAGTTAAAGAAATGATATTTCTTTCAAAATATACTCATTTTTATTAATGCATGCAATTATTTAGTGTTTATTAAATTGTTTGTTAAGGATTTTGTGATTATTTTTTGTAATTATTTGAATTCCTTAACATGGGTGCTCCATGGAAAAGGCAGTATTTATTAATTTACATGGTATGCTGAATAAGAACTAGGTGTTTAATAATTATTTTTGCATGATGTAATGACTTGATTTATATTATATCTTTAGTGTTGCAACTAAGCCACAAAGAACCATAGACTTCTATGTGATTTTCCAAAAAATACTAAATTGTCATCCATAGTACCTCTTATTATTACCTATTATATATGTCCAATTAAATCTTACTCATTCTTAAGATCTTAATTCAATCATACTTTTATATCTAAACCTTATGCATCTTTGGTCATTTCCACTGCCTAGAAATTTGTTAGGTAATTGCTTACATGAGTAAATATAAAATTAACATCAGTTTACACCTTTGTTCTTTTGAATGAGGAAGTCATTTCTTCTGTTCCTCCATCCTTTTAGTAGAGTGCATGACACATGTTATGGGTTTAATAAATATATGGATTTATTAAGTGAAATAGTAAGTGAATTTATTAACATTCCTTCTGAGGGTGATTATAACATAGTGGGGAAAAAGGTAAAACACTAACATAAATATAACCCAACATATGATAAAAAATAAGCATATGGTGATGTGGGAGAAAAGGAATGAAGTTTAGAATTCAGCTTGGTGGCTTCTAGAAAAGGCTTCAGATAGAAAACCTGTCTGTTGAATGTATTCCATCTTTTCCAGCTACCTCATACTTCCTTGCTGTATCAATAAGATTCTCTCTGGTGCATAAACATATTCAATTTTTTTCCATCTTAATACAATTATCCTAAGCACCACTACAGAAACGTATTTACTTTGGATATAAAAGTGAGATCTCTTCCACTGTGATGGGAAGATAGGTGAAAGGAATGATCTTGGATAAATGTAAACTGTGTGGGAAAGAACTGAGTTGAGGCAGTTTCTACATCATTTTCTTTTCTTCTCTGATAGAATATAGGGAAGTTTATCCTTGAAAATGACAAGAGGGAGGTTCAGGGGAACACTAAATATTTGCAGCATATTCTGAGCAGAATGTGACAAAAGATTATTGGGTTATATGGAGAATTTTTCAAGATGAATTGAAGACCAAGCTGGATGCTAGTACAATGTGCTTTCTGTGAGGACTAATTCAAATGCCTATATGATTTCTTCTCCAGAAGTGCTATTTAATTTTTTTTTTTAATTATATTGCATTGGATAAAAACTTCCAAACAATTTAGTTGGAGAAATTTGTTTTATTTTTAATAAAATAAATTCTTCACTGAGAATTGGGTGGAGTTGTTTAATATGGCATTTACAGTTTGTATAGAAATTATATCTAATTTTGATATAGTTAATCCATTCTAGGTGTCATTTAACAAGTTTGTCTTTTTTTCAAAGCATAAAAGACTATAATAGATAATTATGCATTATTTACTGCATGCTAGTATTTACTGATATTATACTTTTCCCATAATACCTGAATAGACCGAGCTATGTAAATAAAACCTAAATTTCTAGGTTGAAGCCTAATTGTCCATGGTCTATGTTTATTACTCTGTTTGATTTCATTAACAATGATCTTTTGTGGAATTTCTCCATTTGTATTTATAATATGCTATATTTTATCTGTAAGACCACTAGGTTTCTTTGATGTTTATTTTATGTTTATTATTGATAAAGGTTTTCATTTCTTCAGAGCAATTAGTCTGTATTCCTACCTCTTGATGAGAATATTATACCAATTTCTATCTGTTTCCAAGGGGGAAAAAGCTATTTCATGACTATTATCAAAAGCATTTATCCAAAGTTATGATAACCTGCTTTAGATGATGTATTCCTTTGAATTTGTGATTTATTACATTTATTATTTGCATTGTCACCTATGTATGTTTTCTCTTGATGTTCTTCATCGGCCAAAACAGGATTGTGGGGTTTTCTCTATATTTTCAAAGGAAATATATGAATCTGATATCTGATAATTCTAATGGTATTTTTCTAAGCTAGTTATTTTTCCTAAGATCAATATATTTTTTCTTTGATTTTTTTTCAAAATACTTGAATTGAAGGTTTAATTTACTTGTATCCAGTATAACTGAAGGCTATGAAAGCTTCTCAGAATACAGCTTATTCTGCATTAAAATAAAAATACTTAAGTCTGTTAATAACCAGTAACTGATGCTTCCATTTCTTCCTTGATCTAAAGGTTATTTTGCTCTTTACAGGAATCTGTTCATTCAATTTTGTTTTGCTAGTATTAAGTTTTATTACATTGGTGTCAGATGAAGAAATCAATTAGATTTGTACTTCGATAAGTAAAGGTGTGTGTGCACGTGGGGGAGGGGGAGGGAGTTAATGAATTCTGATAATATTTTACATGTGTTTGAGAAAAATATTCCTCTTTAAGTGTGAATATGTGTTTGAATTCATATGATATTTCTTGTTGCCTTTCTGTCTATTGAACTGGAAGTTTTATTTATTTTTATTCCCCTAGTGGTTATAAGAATGAACAACATTTCTATTTCAATATCAAAATATAAAGATTCAACTATAAATGTGCTTACATCCTCTCCTATACAAAAATAAAACATCTTTAGCATATTTTAACTGTTCTGTTACCATACTAAAAGTGATTTCTGGTATTCTTGTTAACATTGTTCCATATCGAGTTTGATTTAAGAATTACATTGTATATTACAAATCACCATATCAAACATTACAGAGGTATAAAAACATTGTCAAAAGCTAGTATTTATTATGATTTAGAATAATATTTAAGCCATTGCCTGCTTATAATACAATAACTTACTTAACCCTCATGATAATCCTATAAGCCAAATACTGTTGACTCTGTACTTTAAATATAAGGAAATAAGGAAAGGAGAAGTATAGTAAAGGACTAGGGTAACAGTTGGTATTAGGCAGAACTGGAATTTGAATGGATGGGTATATTTCTTCATCAAATGTTCTGTTAATCATCTTGCTACAATATACCACAGTACAGTATTTTAATACAGATTCTAAAGGCCTGATTGGTCATTTATTTCTCCTGTATATTAAATCTCTGTATCAAGAAACACCTGTTTGGCCATGGCTCCTGAAAAGGTATAAACTAAAAGTTTTTATATTGAGCCACAGATGCAGATAAGGAGAGATCCCTAAGTACTTACAAATTCAAGTCCAAAATCTAAATGTTGACCTGTGTGACATGACCTGCTGAAAGGCAGACTTATTGCTTTAGTGCCATTATAAGCTGTCTTTGTATGCTAATTGAGCGATAAAAAGTAGCAAGCCTCAGTTTAGTAGTCTTTCTCTGAACTGGTAGGTATTGCCCTCCAAAATATGGCTAAAATACCTTAAACTTGGGTGTGTCTCAAGAAGGCAGTGAGGAGATAGATTTACCCACTTGTATCCTTATCTAGTTAGTATAAGGTAAATCAGAGGTCCCCAACCCTGGGCAGCAGACTGGTACTAGTCCAAGGCCTGTTAGGAACCAGGCCACACAGCTGGAGGTGAGTGGCAGGTGGGCAAGCGAGCTAAGCTTCATCTGCCGCTCCCCATAGCTTGCATTACTGCCTGAATCATCCCCCCCAACCCCACCACCGATGTGGAAAAATTTTCTTCCACAAAACTAGTCCCTGGTGCCAAAAAGTTGGGGACCGCTGAGGTAAATGACTATCAACTACTTTGAAGTAAACTAAATTTAATGCAGCATGTTACTAAACATATATTTACATCATAGTAATCCTCAAACTGAATCCAGTCTTGTGGCTGCCTATCTCAACTTTATTCTGGTTCAGTTTTCTTTAGGCTGGAATGTGCCCTAGAGTAGTCTGCTTTAGAGAAGTTGTATGGCTGGCATACAGTTGAAGACTTGGCAAGTTTGAAAATGGCTTTCTTTCATCTTTACACATGAAACATATCAACAGGGTTTATCACATTTAGATCTTGGCCCTCTACCCAAGAATATATATAACAGAATCACTTTGCTGTACACTTGAAACTAACACATTATAAATTATGCCTTAATAAAAAAGTTTATTCTGTTCATGACATGTTGAAATAATATTTTAGATATATTATGTTCAATAAAATATATTGTTAAAATGAAAAAAAAAAAACTAATGCCATCTCAGAAAAAAAAAAAGGAATCCTATGATTTTGGCCTGAAGGTGGGGCCCTTTTTTGATTTCTAATAATATAATTCTGTTTTACCATGAAAAAGATGATTTTACAAAAGATGTATCTTCCATATATGCCTCATTTCATGTAGCATGTGTACCCTCTTTCTAATATAACTTAAAAATTAAGTCCTTCTTTAAATTGAAACATATAGTGAAGAGTTTTAGTTACAAATGAGGCAACATGTGTTTCAGTGTACACTGAGCAGGTAAATGTTACCAAAGATTCCATGCTGAGGAAAACATTATGTAAGGGCCACGTGAACATATCAGGCCAAGTATAATCAGAAAAGAAAATAAAAATATTTAATATTTTTAAAAGAAAATTATTTAATAGAGGACATTGTTTACACAGGTAGTAGAAAGTCCAAAGGACATAAAGGGGATGCTGAAGTTATTCAGAGGTTAATAACTGCAGGAAGAGGCTTCTACCCTTAGGATTGGGAAACCAGAGGGAAGAGTGGGCTTGCCAGAACCTAGGAGCTGAGACAATGGATCTTGTAGGTCCAGTGCTTGGACCTATGGACAGGAATAGCATGGGTTTGACATTCAGACCTATGAGGAGGGGGCATCCACAGCTGTAACTCCAGCTGCCAAGGCCAAGATGCTACTGGCACCTGTGAGGGGCCTCCTTGTGGTTGGTGACAGGAGACCCAAAAGACTGGAGCTGGAGTTGTCTGCTGTCTTTTTAGGAAACACACTGTCTGAGACTAAATGCAGGGAGGGAGTCATTTGTTCCAATTTCCCTGGCTTCCCTTGGCAGAAATTAACAGTAAACTAGCTGACAAAGATGCCTAAGAAATATAATCTCTAGAATTCTAGACCCAGCAACTCTGTGCAGAGTGTAGAAGGGCAGAGTCAGAGCTAAAATCCAATAATGTCATAAGGTACATAGTCAAGTTAGTGAGAAGAAAGTGAAAAAAGTTCAGATATCCCTACAGGTAAAATTGAAGAGGAACAGAGGATATTTGTATGTTATAAGACATAATCAACAGCCACAATGAAAGTCTATCCATTGAAGCCCTCACAAGATTACTGCCTCTCTAAACCAGGCCAGTTTCCTCACTTTATTAATATTAGTTCTATTTAATATTTCTTATGAACTTGCCTTGCTAGGCCTGCTTACTCTTAGGAAGAAAGGTAAGCCACACTTTATAAAGTATAAGTAAGGCTAGAATAATCCAGAAGAAATAAGCCTTACAAGAGATGTGTGTGTTTCAAGGGTAACTTTAATTCTCCAAGTCCAGTTTCTAGCACTAATGTTGGCATCTTTCACAGTTAAAATATAATGGACACAATTATACAATTCTTCCTATTAAATACAAAAAAAAAAGGAAATAAACTATTGAATCTTTAGAAATATCAAGGATAAACTTGGAGGGAATTTGAGAGCTTCAGTAACTGGTTCAAAAACCTTTATTTCTCGACACCAGGTCACAAAACAGCGTTTAGTATGTGGGACTTCTAGGTAAGCATTCACTCAAGAATAGAAATCTTATTTCCTAAATTGTGAGCAATGTGTACTAAGGTATGGAAAAAATCAGTTTTTTGGTTGTTTTTGCTTGTTTTTTTTTTTTTTTTAGTTTGGTTTTGGGGCTTTTTTGTATGTTTGTTTTTCTTTCATACTGAAAAAAGTTTTTGGTATAATTGCTGATTAAAAAACAAAAACTTTATTCAATGGTTGAAGAAACTTGAAGATAAAATTTTCCATGGAGCAAGAAGGCATGGTCTTTTCTGCATTTAATAAAGAAGTGTCTGTTTTATTTAACAGATGGTGTGAGCTCCTAAATTCAGTAGAATACCCTGTGCCTTTTTGCTCACTCTCTGACCCCAGTTTATTTCCTTAATAATCCTTAATAGTATTGATTTTTTTTTCTGTCTCCCCCACTGAACTGTTTCATCTGACCTGTTTAAAACAGTTTCCTCTCAGCCTTCAGCAGAATGTCTAACATACTGGACAGTAAGTATGTATTTGTTGAAATACATAGACTACTTGTGCCATACTTAGTATTTCTAAAATACAGAAGTTATTATTATTATTATCATATATTCAGGGACATTCCAACTCAATGGTAAATTTTTCATAAAAAACTGAAATTTATACATAGTTCTATCAAAATTTATACAAGAAGGAAAGAACAATTATGGAAATTTAAAATTGTAGAGATGAACATTACCATTGAGGACATTAGAAAAAAGAAATCAGAGGATGTGACAAGTTCTGACAGGATTATAAATGAAAATTTATGGATAATTTTACAAAATAAAAAATTTCTGTCAATGTAATATCTTATTGAATTGGAGGGAAGGGCACCACAAAAGGAGCATCTAAAGATTAAAATTTAGTGAATTGCTGTTGAGAGCACAAGTTCAGTTCAATAATTTAAAAACTCTAACAGATCATTGTTATTAAAAACTCAGAGAGCAAAGTCAAACAATCAATAGTCATTTGTTTCAGTTTTCTGCTGCTTGTTATTATGGGTCCAAGCAATAGGACCAAAAAATCTGTAATCTACAGTGATAGGAAACCTGAAATCTGGGAAACACCAGCAGTTCCAATATATCCATCTGGACATCAATGTATTTCTGCAATATATAAATGAGTCAATGAAAATCATGTAGAAAAAATTGAAACTATATTAACTCCTTCAGGCCACTGTGATATAATTTAAGGTTTTCAGCTTCAGTGAACTAAGTAGTAAGTGATGGTGCCTATTTCATAAAATACACCTTCTTGCCAGACATTCTTTGAGGCAAGAAAATACTTCCAACCACATTATACTTTTTGTTCCAAAGTATTCCTTTGCTTCTAAAAACAGTTTGTCTAAAGACCACACGATTGTTCTCTGAAACAGAAAATTTAGGTTTAGAGATATTGAAGTAACAGAAGGAATGGAGACTGTGGAGTCAAAAACCCATCACGACATTTCCAGTTATCAGCTGTGTGAAATTATGCCAGTTACTTAACATTTCTGAACTTCTCTCTATTTGTTAAATTTGGACAATAATATCTTGCTTGTAGAGTTATTGTGAGAATTAGGTAATACACATATATACAGTGCCTAGCACATAGTAGGCACTTAATAAATGGTTTAGCTATGTAAAGAAACTTTTACTTAAGTTTTAAATTTTTTTAAAAAAATTAGTTCTTGTCCTAATTTTGAGAGTTTGATTTTCCTTATAATGTGCTAATGAATGATTGATTGCTCAGCAATGAAGAAATGTACTAAAATGCAGAGGCACCGTGATTAGGTATTGCTTGCTGATGAATTCCATTAGAGACTACTAAAATATAGAAATTTGCACTTATGGAAATGGCACTTCTAAAATCTCATGATTCACCGCCATATCTAAAGGAGAAATTGGGTTTGACCACAAATTTCAGAAAACACTAAACCTCAACTCCTTCAGGGAAGTCACTGAGGCTTATTTACTTTAGTATAACATTGGCTGAAGTACAATATTTGGTACAAAAAACTGAAGATAAGCTAATGCCTATTTGTTTAAAAGCTATCTTCCAATAGGTGTCATATGAATGCTGAGTGCATTTTTGGACAGGCTACCACAGAGATGAGTTAGATGTCATCACTAAAAGTTTTTTTTTTAATTTTTTTTATTGAAGTATAGTTGGTTTACAGTGTTGCATTAATTTCCGTTGTACAGCAAAGTGATTCAATCATATATATATACATATATACATATACATATACATATACATATATATACATATACATATACATATATATATATATATATATATATATATACCTTCTTTTTTATAATCTTTTCCATTATGGTTTATCATAGGATACTGACTATAGTTCTCTCTATATACAGTAGGACCTTGTTGTTTATCCATTCCATATGTAATAGCTTACACCTGCTAAGCCCAACCTCCCACTCCTTTCCTCCCCCAACCCCCTCCCCCTTGGCAACCACAAATCTGTTTTCTACGTCCATGAATCTGTTTCTCTTTTGTAGATAGGTTCATTTGTGTCATGTTTTAGATTCCACATATAAGGGATATCATATAGTATTTGTCTTTCTCTTTCTGACTTACTTTACTTAGTATGATAATCTCTAGTTGAATCCATGTTGCTGTAAATGGCATTATTTCATTCATTTTTATGGCTGAGTCATATTCCATTGTATATATATACCACATCTTCTTTATCCATCCATCTGTTGATGGACATTTATGTTGTTTTCATGTCTTGGCCTTTGTAAGTAGTGCTTCTATGAACATACAGGTGCATGTACAGTGAGTCCCCTACATATGAATGAGTTCCATTCTGAGTGTGTGTTTGTAAATCCAATTTGTTTGTAAGTACAACAAAATTAGCCTAGGTACCCAACTAACACAATCAGCTATATAGTACTGTACTGTAATAGGTTTATAATACTTTTCACACAAATAATACATGAAAAACAAAAAAACACAAAAAATAAAGAAAACATTTTTAATATTACAGTATAGTACCTTGAAAAGTACAGTAGTGCCAGCTACATCACTGCTGTTTTTACGCTTGCTTCTGGACTACCTTGGCTTGAAATAAAGATACTGTACTATTGTACTCTATACAGTACTGTAAAGTACACAAAAGCACAACCATTCGTAGAGGATGCATGCATGTGAGATTAGACATGTGTCACCACATGTCACCAGACATGTGAACTAACTTACGTGATTGGATATACAAACAGGAGTTGGCATCTTTGAAATTTCTCAACTTGAGGTTCATATGTAGGGGACTTACTGTATCTTTTTGGATTAGAGTTCTGTCTGGATATACGTCCAAGAGTGGGATTAATGGATCATATGCTAATTCTATTTTTAGTTTTCTGAGGAATCTCTATACTGTTTTCCATAGTGGGTCTACTAACTTACATTCCCACCAACAGTGTAGGAGGGTTCCCTTTTCTCCACATCCCCTCCAGCATTTATTTGTAGAGTTTTTACTGATGGCCATTCTGACTGGTGTGACATGGTACCTCATTGTAGTTTTGATTTGCATTTCTCTAATAATTAGCAATGTTAAGCATGATTTCATGTGCCTCTTCACCATCTGTATGTCTTTTTTGGAGAAATGTCTCTTTAGGTCCTCTGTCCATTTTTCCATTGGGTTGTTCATTTTTTTTTTGTTGAGTTGTATGTGCTGTTTGAACATTTGGAAGTTAAGCCCTTGTCGGTAGCATCATTTACAAATATTCTCTCCAAGAAAAACCAAAAAGATAACTAAAATCTGTTTTAAGTTCAATAAAATTAACACAACCCAAGCAAATTTTACTCTTCTTCATGTATATTTTCCAGACTCAGAGATTATGGTAATTATATAGCATTTCTGTGATGATTTCAACAGGCATGTTTTTATAAATTTTTCATGGCAGTCTTACAGACAAAACATGCTATATACATTTATAATTATACATTATAATTAAGTAAATATAAAACTTTATTAATAACTTTGCTTAGAGAATGTTCACTTACAGATTAGTGTCAATTTGAAGGAAATTTCAGGAGTGTTTTCAACTGATAATATTCAGCATTTATATGAATCACACTAATAAAGAAATATTTATTGAATTATTCGCTCTCCCAGAACTGGTAGATGTATAGAATTCACTGAATAAAAAAAGCTATGATTTGTCTTTATTGTGTTAGGCTAGGGAAATTATTCAATTACAACCAAATAATTTAATAGATATTAAGTTAGATCCTCAGAAAATTCTTCAATGACCATCAGACTAGGTTAGGTGGTCTTCTAATATGTTTCATGGTACATTTATGCCTTTTTTAAAAGATAATGTTTAAGTATTGGTTATTATTTTAATATATTTTAAGGATGTGTTTTTAAGAACAAGAAGTATTTTACTTTTATTCAAATCTGAATCTGCCTGCCTAAACCAACAACACATACATGGTAGGTATTTAATAAATGTTTATTGATTAATCAACTTCATATAATTCTAGACGTAAACCCTTTACATCGTATTATGTCTACTCTAATATAAATCACCTCTCTCTAGTAGAACCAATGACTAGGTTTGTGTTATTAAAAATACATAAATTTCTGTTTGTTTTTAAGGCTTTACTGTCTTTCACTGATCATACACAGGTCTTCCCTGAAGACCGTGTCTCAACCCAATAAAAAATACATGATGTTCACATTTCAGTGACCTCTCTTTTTAATCCCATTTTTACTGACAAAATACTATGTAGACACTCATACATTATACAAATGAAAACAAAATCTATTAGCTAACAATATTTTATAATCATTGGCTATATATTTGAGAACAACAGTAACTTAGAGGCATTTTTATTCTTTCAAACTAGGGCAGTCAATTTACTGTAAATTTGGCCTTATATTTTACTTATAATTTTTTCTTGTAATGAGAAATTTTAAGATCTACTCTCTTAGCAGCTTTCAAATATAAGTATGGTATTATTACCTATAGTCACAATGTTGTGTTAGTTTCTGCTGCACAGCAATGTGAGTTTACATATACATATATCCACTTTTTTTTAGATTTCCTTTCCATTTAGGTCACCACAGATCATAGAGTAGGGGTCCCTGTGCTAAACAGTAGGTTCTCATTAGTTATCTATTTTATACATAGTAGTATATATATGTCAATCCCAATCTCCGAATTTGTTGCACCCATCTTTGTCAGATGGAGCTGTTACATAATTTTCATATAGAGTGAATTTCCATTCTGATTATGGATTATGTTGACTTTCTTGGTGTTAGATTTCATGTGTTTTTTTAATAGTTTGCAGGCTTAGATTCATAAAAGATTTTGTAACCGTTTTCTCTCTTGTTCTTTTTCTCTCTCATTTACAAATTCTTTTTTTTGTCACTGTCTAGTTAATTAGTGAGTACTTACTCCAAACTCAAGGGATACATCTTATAATGTGTGTTGAACTATTGATTATACAGCAGATCAAATTAGCAAGTGGGTAATTTAAATCTGTTTTTGATAGTAAAGGTACACTCTTGCCTGTTGTGTATATTAACATCCTTTTGAAATAGTGTCAGTCTAATGGGTTAAAAACAACACATCAGTATTGTCACCTTTTTTTATGGCATCTCCTTAATTTTTTTATTTTCAATTAATTTATTGGAGTATAGTTGATTTACAATGTTGTGTTAGTTTCAGGTGTACAACAAAGTGAATCATTTATACATATACATATATCCACTCTTTTTACATTCTATTCCCATATAGGTCATTACAGAGTATTGAATAGAGTTCCCCGTACTATACAGTAGGTTCCTATTAGTTACTATTTTATACATATATTAGTGTGTATATGTCGATCCCAATCCCCAATATATCCCTTCCCCCCCCATTCCCTGTTGGTAACCATAAGGTTGCTTTCTATATCTATGACTCAATTTGTTTTATAACTAGGTTCATTGGTACCATTTTTTTTTAGATTCCCTATATAAGTGATATCATATAATATTTTTATCTTTGTCTGTTTTACTTCACTCAGTATGACAATTTCTAGGTCCATCCATGTCACTGCAAATGGCATTATTTCATTCCTTTTTATGGCTAAGTAATATTCCATTGTATATATGTACCACATCTTCTTTATCCATTCCTCTGTTGATGGATATTTAGGTTGCTTCCATGTCCTAGCTATGGTAAGTAGTGCTGCAATGAACACTGGGGTGCATGTACCTTTTGGAATTAAGGTTTTCTCCAGACATATGTCCAGGAGTGGGATTGCAGGATCATATGGTAGCTCTATTTTTAGTTTTCTAAGGAACCTCCATATTTTTCTCCATAGTGGCTGCACCAATTTACATTCCCACCAATGGTGTAGGAGGGTTCCTATTTCTCCATACCCTCTTGAGCATTTATTATTTGTAGACTTTTTGATGATGGCCATTCTGATGAGTGTGAGGTGATACCTCATTACAGTTTTGATTTGCCTTTCTCTAATTAGCAATGTTGAGCATTTTTTCATGTGCCTCTTGGCCATCTGTATGTCTTCTTTGGAGAAATGCCTATTTAGGTCTTCTGCCCATTTTTTGTTTGGTTTGTTTGCTTTTATGATAGTGAGCCAAATGAACTGTTTGTAAATTTTGGAGATTAATCCCTAGTCAGTTGCATTGTTTGCAAATATATTCTCCCATTCTGTGGGCTATCTTTTTGCTTTGCTTCCTTTGTTGTGCAAAAGCTTTTACGTTTAATTAGGTTCCATTTGTTTATTTTTGTTTTAATTTCCATTACTCTGGGAGATGGATTGCAAAAGATCTTGTTGCAATTTATGTCAGAGAGTGTTCTGCCTATATTTTCCTCTAAGACTTTTATAGAATCCAGTATTATATTTAGGGCTTTAATCCATTATGAGTTTATTTTTGTGTATGGTGTTAAAGAATGTTCTAATTTCAATTTTTTTTTACATGAAGATTTCTAGTTTTACCAGCACCATTTATTGAAGAAACTGTTTTTCCATTGTATAGTTTTGCCTCCTTTGTCATCGATTAATTGACCATAGGTTCATAGATTTAGCTCTGGGCTTTCTATCCTGTTCTATTCATCTACATTTCTGTTTTTGGGCTAGTATTGTACTGTTTTGATGACTGTAGCTTTGTAGTATAGTCTGAAGTGAAGGAGCCTGATTCCTCTGGCTTCCTTTTTCACTCAAGATTGCTGTGGCTATTCAGGGTCTTTTGTGTTTCCAAAAAAATTGTAAAATTTCTTGGTCTAGTTCTGTGAGAAATGCCATTGGTAATTCGATGGAAATTGCATTGAATCTGTAGATTGCCTTGGGTAGTATAGTCATTTTGACAATATTGATTCTTCCATTCCAAGAACATGGTATATTTTTCAATCTGTGTCATATTTGATTACTTTCATCTGCATCTTATATTTTTTGGAGTACAGGTATTTTGTCTCCATAGGTAGGTTCATTCTTCGGTATTTTATTCTTTTTGATGTGATAGTAAATAGGATTATTTCCTTAATTTCCCTTTCTGATATTTTGTTACTAGTGCAGAGACATGCAACAGATTTCTGTGTATTAATTTCTGTGTATTAATTGTATCCTACAATTTTACCAAATTCATTGATGAGCTCTAGTTTTCTAGTAGCATTTTTAGGATTTTTTATGTATAGTATCACGTCATCTGCAAACAGTGACAGTTTTACTTCTTCTTTTCTGATTTGGATTCCTTTTATTTCTTTTTCTTCTCTGATTGCCATGGCTAGGACTTCCAAAACTATGTTGAATAAAAGTGGTGAGAGTGGACATCCTTGTCTTGTTCCTGACTTTAGTGGAAATCCTTTCAGCTTTTCACTGTTGAGTATGATGTTAGTTGTTGGTTGTCGTATATGGTCTTTATCATCTTGAGTCATATGTTTCCTCTATGACTACTTTCTGGAGAGCTTTTATCATAAAATATGTGTTGAATTTTGTCAAAAGATTTTTCTGCATCTATTGAGATGATCATATGTTTTTTATTCTTAATTTGTTGATATGATGTATTACACTGATTGATTTGCAGATATTGAAAAATCCTTGCATCCCAGGGATAAATCCCACTTGATCGTGGTGTATTATCCTTTTAATGTATTGCTAGATTCAGACTGCTAGTATTTTGGTGAGGATTTCTGTGTCTATGTTCATCAGGGATACTGGCCTGTAATTTTCTTTTTGTGTGGTATTTTTGTCCTGTTTTGGTATCAGGGTGATAGTGGCCTCATAGAATGAATCTGGGAGTATTCCTTCTGCTGAAACTTTTTGGAATAGTTTCAGAGGAATAGTTTCAGCGGATAAGTGTTAACTCTTCTCTAAATGTTTGATAGAATTCACTTGTGAAGCATCTGGTCCTGGACTTTTGTTTGTTGGGTGATTTTTGTTTTGTTTTTTTCTTTTTATCACACTTTCAATTTCAGTACTTGTGACTGGTCTGTTCATATTTTCTACTTCTTCCTGCTTCAGGCTTGGGAGATTGTACATTTGCTTCCATTGCTTCCAGGTTGTCCGTTTTATTGATGTAAATTTACTTTTAGTAGTCTCTTTGATTCTTTGTATTTCTGTGGTGTCCCTTGTAACTTCTTCTTTTTTTATTTCTAATTTTATTGATTTGAGCTCTCTCCCTTTTTTTTCTTGATTTGTCTGGCTAAAGGTTTATCAATTATGTTAACCTTCTCAGAGAATCAGCTTTTAGTTTAATTGATCTTTGCTATTTTTTGCTTCATCTCTATTTCAATTATTTCTGCTCCAATTTTTATGATTACTTTCCTTCTCCTAACTTTGGGTTTTGTTTGTTCTTCTTCCTCTAGTTGCTTTAGGTGTAAGGTTAGGTGGTTTATTTGTGATTTTTCTTGTTTCCTGAGGTAGGGTTGCATTGCTATAAACTTCCTTCTTAGAACTGCTTTTGCTGCATCACATAAGTTTTGGCTCATCATGCTTTCATTTTCATTTGTCTCTAGGTATTTTTTGATTTCCTCTTTGATTTCTTCAGTGATCCTTTTGTTGTTTAGTAGTATATTTTTAGCCTCCATGTGTTTGTGGGGTTTTTTTTTTTTTTTTTTACAGTTTTTTCCTTGCAGTTGATTTCTAATCTCATAATGTTGTGGTCAGAAAGGATGCTTGCTATGATTTCAATTTTCTTAAATTTAATGAGGCTCACTTTGTGGCCCTGCATGTGATCATTCCTGGAGAATGTTCCATGTGCATGAGAAAAATGCGTATTCTGCTGCTTTTGAATGGAACACACTATAAATAAAAGTCCATCTGGTCTAATGTGTCATTTAAGGACTGTGTTTCCCTATTGATTTTCTGTCTGGATGATCTGTCCATTGATGAAAGTGGGGTGTTAAAGTCCCCTCCTATCAATCATTGTGTTACTGTCAATTTCTCCCTTTATGGCTGTTAGCAGTTACCTTATATATTAAGGTGTTCCTATGCTGGGTGTCTATATATTTACAATTGTTATACCTTCTTCTTGGATTGACCCTTGACCATTATGCAGTGTCCTTCTTTGTCTTTTGTAACAGTCTTTATTTTCAAGTCTATTTTGTCTGATATGAGTATTGCTACTCCAGCTCTCTTTCCATTTCCATTCACATGGAATAGCTATGTGGCCATGTTCGTGTGCATGCCTAGGAAGCTGGTGAGAGGGAGAGCAGAAATCTGGGTGATCTCTGAGAGACAGAGATGCCTCTTTGCAGATTAGCTCAACATGGCAGAGTAGAATGACATGAGCTCACTGCTTCTTATGAGAACACCAAAATCACAACTAACTAACTGCTGAACAACCATTGACAAAAAAGTTGCTGGAACATACCATAAAAGATACCCAACATCCAAAGACAATGAAGAAGCCACAATGAGGTGGTAGGAGGAGTGCAATCACAATAAAATCGAATTCCATACCTGCCAGGTAGGTGACCCACAAACTAGAAAACAATTATACCACAGAAGTTCTTCCACAGGAGTGAAAGTTCTGAGCCCCACATCAGGCTTCCCAGCCTGGGCATCAAGCAAAAGGAGGAGAAGATTCCAAAGAATCTGGCTTTGAATGCCAGCAGGGTTTGATCACAGGAATTCCACAGGACTGGGATAAACAGAAACTCCATTCTTGGAAGGTGAAGAGAAGGTCTCATGTGCACCAGGACCCAGTGGAAAAAACCAGTTATCCCTTAAGAGACTGGGCCAGACCTACCTACTATTTTTAGAGGGTCTCCAGTGGAGGCATGGGATGGCTGTGGCCCACTGTGGGTACAAAGACACTGGGAGCAGCAGTTCTGGGGAATACTCATTGGTGTGAGCCCTCCCAGAGGCTGCCAACAGCCTATAGGCTCCAGTGCTGGGACTCCTCAGGCCAACCAACCAACAAGGAGGGAACACAGCCACACCTGTCATCAGACAAGTGGCATAATGTCTTCCTGAGCATGGCTCTGCCCACCAGAAGTACAAGACCCAGCTCCACCCACCACTGAGCAGGAACACATCCCTCCCATCAGGAAACCTACAAAGCCTCTTAGATAGCCTCACTCACCAGAGGGCAGACCACAGAAGCAAGAAGAACTACAGTCCTGCAGCCTGTGGCATGGAAACTGCAATCTCACAGAAAGTTAGACAAAATGAGATGGCAGAGGAACATGGCACAGGTGAAGGAGCAAGATAAACCCTAAGAAAAACAACTAAGTGAAGTGGAGATAGGCAACCCACTGGAAAAAGAGTTCAGAATAATGATAGTGAAGATGACACAGGGTCTCAGAAAAAGAATGGAGGCAAGGGTTGAGATGATGAAAGAAATGTTTAACAAAGACCTAGAAGAACTAAAGAACAAACAGTGATGAACAATACAAGAACTGAAATGAAAAATACAGTAGAAGGAATCAATAGCAGAATAAATGAGGCAGAAGAATGGATAAGTGACTTGGAAGACAGAAAGGTGGAAATAACTATCATGGAACACAACAACGAAAAAAAAGTTAAAGAAATGAAGAAGTCTAAGAGACCTCTGGGACAACATTAAATGCACCAACATTCACATTATCAGGGTCTCAGAAGGATAAGAAGGAGAGAATATTTTCTTTCTTTGAAAATATTTGAAGATCAAATATTTGAAGAGATAATAGCTGAAAACTTCTCTAACATGGGAATGGAAAGAGTCACCCAAGACCAGGAAGCACAGAGAGTCCCAGGCATGGTAATCCCAAGGAGGAACACTCTGAGACATAGTAAACAAATTGACAAAAATAAAAGACAATGAAAAAATATTAAATGCAACAAGAGAAAAGCAACAAATAACATACAAGGGAACTCCTATAAGGTTATCAGCTAATTTCTCAGCAGAAGCTCTCAGAAGGGAGTGGCATGATATATTTAATGTGATGAAAAGGAAGAACCCACAATCAAGAATACTCTACCTAGCAAGGCTCTCATTCAGTTTGATGGAGAAATCAAAAGCTTTACAGACAAGCAAATGCTAAGAGAATTCAGCACCACAAGACCAGCATTGCAACAAATGCTAAAGGAAATTCTCTAAGTGGAAAAGAAAAGGCCACAACTAGAAACAAGAAAATTATGAATGGAAAAGCTCACTGGTAAAGGCAAACATACAGAAAGGGTAAGAAATCACCTGCACATATAGTAAGTCCCCTACATATGAACGAGTTCTGAGAACAAGTTTGTAATCCCAACTTGTCTGTAAGTCCAACAAAGTAAGCCTAGGCACCCAACTAACACAATTGGCTATATACTGCTGCTTTTACACTTTCTTCCAGACATCCTGGGCTTGAAATAAAGATACTGTACACTATACAGTACTATAAAGTACACAGAAAGCACAACTACTTGTAAAGAATGCACACATGTGACAGTGTACACCAGACACGTGAACTAACTTACATGATTGGACATGAGAATGCACTTTCACATCTTTGAAAGTTCACAACTTGAAGGTTCATATGTAGGGGACTTACTGTATATCAAAACCAGCAATTGTGAGAAGAGGCAAGCACAAATGCAGGATATTGGAAATGCATTTGAAATTAAAAGACCAGCAACTTAAAACAATCTTTTTTACATACAGAGTGCTATATCAAAACCTCATGGTAACCACAAACTGAAAATCTACAATAGATACACACACAAAAAAGAAAAAGGAATCCAAACACAACACTAAAGTTAGTCATCAAATCACAAGAGGAGAGAACAAAAGAGGAAGGGAAGAAAAAAACTCTCAAAAACAAATCCAAAACAATTAACAAAATGGCAATAAAAACATACATAGCGATAATCACCTTAAATGTAAATAGATTAAATGCTCCAACCAAAAGACAGACTGGCTGAATAGACACAAAAACAAAACGTGTATATATGCTGTCTACAAGAGACCCACTTCAGACCTAGGGACACATACAGACTGAAAGTGAGAGGATGGAAAAAGGATTTTTATCCTTTTTAATAGGGTGTTTCACATTGATTTGCAGATGTTGAACCATCCTTGCATCCCTGGAATTAATCCCACTTTATCATGGTGTATGATCCTTTCAATGTATGGCTGAATTTAGCTAAAGTTTTGTTGAGGGTTTTAAAAGTTTTGTGAGGGTTTTTAAAGTTTTGTTGAAGGTTCATCAGGGATATTGGGCTATAGTTTTAATTTCTTGTGTAATACATGTCTGGTTTTGGTATCATGGTACTGCTGGCTTCATAAAATGAGTTTGGAAATGTTTGAAAAGATTTGTTATTTGTATCTGAGTATTGGTTAGAGTTTTTGATTACTGTCAGTCTACTTACTAGTAGTCAGTCTGTTCAGATTTTCTATTTCTTCATGATTCAGTCTTGGTAGGCTCTATGTTTCTGGGAATTTATCCATTTCTTCTTCTTTCCAAATGGTTGCCCAATTTGTTGGTGTATAATTGTTCAGAGTCGTCTCTTATGATTCTTTGTATTTTTGTGGTGTCAATTATAACACTTCCTCTTCTGTTTCTGATTTGTTGAGATGTTTTTTGTTATTGTTGATGAGTCTAGCTATAGGTTTCTCAATTTTGTTTATCTTTTCAAAGAACCAGCACTTAGTTTCATTGATATTTTCTATTGTACTTTTTTCTCTATTGCTGCTCTGATTTATGTCCTTCCTTGTACTAACTTTGGCTTCATTTGTTATTTTCCTTGTTCCTTAAGGTGCAAAGTCAGATTGTTTGAGTGTTGTTTCTTGAGGTAGGTGTTTATTGCTATGATCTTCCCTCTTAGAACTTCTTTTACTACACCCCATATGTTTTGGTATGTTGTATTTTCATTTGGCTCAAGGTATTGTTTTCTTATTTCTCTTTTGAGCCAATTGATTCTTCAATAGCATGTTGTTTAACTCCATATTAATTAATATGGAGATATATTAACAAGATTATAAAGTGATTTCTGTTTCCACACAGTCCCCTAAATAAGCATCCCTTGAAACATTCTAAATTCTGATTCTCCAGTGACTCAGAATGTTTAACTGTTATCCTTTACTATGTTAGAAATAAAAATTTCTGGTTTATGACTAGTTCATTACATTTAATACCTTATTTTTTCTCTACTGTATTTATTTTTACCTATTACTTGTTTTTTTTAATTTTTATTGGAGTATAGTTGATTTATGATGTTGTGTTATTTTCTGCTGTATAGCAAAGTGAATCAGTTACACACATACATGCATCCACTCATTTTTAGATTCTTTTTCCATATAAGTCATTACAGAGTATTGAGTAGAGTTCCCTGTGTTATACAGCAGGTTCTTGTTAGTTATCTATTTTAAAATTAGTAGTGTGTATATGTCAATCCCAATTTATCCCTCCCCACTTTTCCCCATTGGTAACCATAATTTTGTTTTGTACATCTGTGACTATATCTGTTTTGTAAATAAGTTCATTTGTACTGTTTATTTAGATTCCACATATAAGAGATATGATATCTGTCTTTCTCTGTCTGACTTACTTTACTCAGTATGACAATCTCTAGGTCCATTCATGTCACTGCAAATTGCATTATTTTGTTCTTTTAAATAGCTGAGTAATATTCCATTGTATATACATACAACACCTTCTTTTTCCATTCATCCATCAATGGACAATTAGGTTGCTTCCATGTCCTAGCTATTGTAAATAGTGCTGCGATGAAGATTGGGATCTATGTATCTTTTTGAATTATGGTTTTCTCCACATATAGGCCCAGGATTGGGATTGCTGGATCAAATGGTAGCTCTATTTTTAGTTTTTTAAGGAACATCCATACTGTTCTCCATAGTGACTGCACCAATTTACATTCTCACTAATGGTGTAGGAGGGTTCCTATTTCTCCATACTCCCTCCAGCATTTGTTGTTTGTATATTTTTTTTGATGATGGCCATTCTGATGAGTGTGAGGTGATACCTCATTGTAGCTTTGATTTGCATTTCTCTAATGATTAGAGATGTTGAGCATCTTTTCATGTGCCTCTTGCCCATCTGTATGTCTTCTTAGGAGAAATGTCTATTCAGGTCTTCTGGCCATTTTTTGATTGGATTGTTTGTTGTTGTTGTTTTTAAATATTGAGTTGCATGAGTTGTTTGTAAATTTTGGAGATTAATTCCTTGTTAGTTGCTTCATTTGCAAATATTTTCTCCCATTGTGTGGGTTGTCTTTTCATTTTGTTTATAGTTTCCTTTGCTGTGCAAAAGCTTTTAAGTTTAATTTAATCAGGTCCCATTTGTTTATTTTTGTTTTTATTTTGATTACTCTAGGAGGTGGATCAAAAAAGATCCAGCTGAGATTTATGTCAGAGAGTGTTCTGCCTATGTTTTCCTCTAAGAGTTTTATCATATCAGGTCTTACATTTAGGTCTTCAATCCATTTTTTTGTGTGCATGGTGTTAGGGAGTGTTCTAATTTCATTCTTTCACATGTGGCTGTCCAGTTTTCCCAACACCACTTATCGAAGAGACTGCCTTTTCTCCATTGTATATTCTTGCCTCCTTTGTCATAGATTAGGTGACCACAGGTTATTTCTTACTTGATTTTATATATTTGGCAAGTTTTGCCCTCAATCACATGGACTGTTAAATTGTAAGGCCAAATGGACCTACATGTTTTCATAACACTACTGGAGTTCAAACTGCTTCTTTGGCTGTCAAAGTTTTGAAATTGATGAAATAAAAAAGTGGTTTGATGCAAAAATGAAAATATTAATAAAAAGGACTAAATAGAAATATATTTGGGGATTATTTTCTATTCTAAATTGCCACAAAAATCCTAATTTACAATTGATTTGACTAAAGGCTAAGCCCCCTAGTAGAGTAAATATTTGTTACAATGAGAGCTCTTACAGGTTTTTTTCTCATTTTCAAAAACTTAAAGAAAAAGCAAAAAACATTTAATTCCACTTACTCACACAATCTCATTATCCAGAGGGAGGATATATGATTTAACTCCACATTCTGGCAGTACTCTATTTTTGTATAAATCCTTCCTTAACTAATTGCTACCTGGCCATGTGCCATTAGGCACATGTCATTGAACAAGTTACTATGTTTTATATACTAGTTTTCTTTTAGGAAAAATATAGATAATAGTTCCTCACTTACCAGTTCTTGTGAAAATTAAATTATTTAATATAACCAAAATGCTAAGTACAGTGCTTAACACATAGTAGGCACTGTAGAACTATCTGTTTTTCATGTGACTTCTTAGAAATTTATTAATATGCTGAGATTTCCAAAATTAGAAATTTTACTTTTTACATTTAAGTATGCCAATTGTAATGAAGAGCCTGACCCCATTTTTTAAGTCTCACCGTTCCTTCTCTCCGACATCTGGGAATCTAAGAAAAAGCCTGTATGCTACCCTCTTTGGTGTGGGTAGGAGACTCAAACCATACAAATCCCTGGCTGTGTGCAAAAACCCTAACTCTGGGCACATGCCCTAAGCACAATAAAAACCCAAGGACACTTTCTCAAGACATATTCACTCCAGCTTAAAGCCCCCTGCCACTCTACCCAGAAAAGCTTTATTATGTAAATATACCTTTTGATATCTTCTTGCTGTATATATGTGTGTATGGCATCATGAGTCTTAACCTCTGGACCAAATTTTGGGAGGAACTCCATCATGCCCCTGCGGGTAGCTAAACCACATATGTATAGACTAGAGAATATATCATTATTTTGTAAAAAATTATAGAAATAAAGATTATGCAAGAACATTCAATATATATACAGAATGATAAATATTTTATAAACAAAAATATTACCTTTTATCTGCAGAATTTTTTCCAGAATTAATTTTCTACCTATTTTTGGTTCAGACTTAATCTTGCAGACATTCTCTTTAAAAAAAAAAAATTAAACTTCCTGATCAACATGTATTTTCTTTTTTTTGAACAATTCTTTTATACCTCTTCAAGAGAACACTTCTGTTGTCTTGAAATACAACAGTTTTATGCATCCTTTCAAGCAGTTATAATACTCCACAAAGAGTTGAGCATTAAAGAAATATGTATTCTTGCTTTCTATTACACACTTGCACTATTAAATTTCTATAACAAATTAGAAATTTAAATAACAAATTCTATACTTCTCAATTATGTTAAATTTATGTCCTAATTATTTCTGACGAAGTAGGTTCCAGTCAGACGTTCACATATTGTCTGCCATGTTTAGTACACTTTTCCTCAGCACCTATTTATGTTGCTTTGCACCATTAAATTTCACTTAGCAATTTTATTCTGTTTGGCATGCAATAAATGAGAAAACTGAATGTTTAAGTAATTACCAATAAGAAAGATGTTAACATGAATTTGGATGGAGTTTTAGAAGATATGTTTCAGCTGTAGCTAAGTCTACATAATTATGTCAGTCAGAATTTTATATGACAAAAATATTCATTTGTTCTAATTTTTTAGGGAGGAAATGCATAAACTGATATTGCCATGGGCCACTGCAAATAATTTCCCCTGAAATTTGGTCCATGGCACTTCCCTTGGACATCTATACATGCATTGAATACTATATAAACAATCTTTACTATACCTTACCATCAAATTCCCAAGAAAGCTAAGATCATAATATAAACTTAACAGAAAAACTAAAGCCTAGATACTTATTTTTGTCTTCCATCTTTAAAATATAAATATAACATGAAATGATCTACTTACTCTGGTGTAAAGCTGCTTAGATGAGAGTTTGGGTGGAACAAATAAAATTTATACACACATTCACTCTAAACATGGCAGATTATGTATATTACACAGAATATATTCAGAAATTTTGTTACATATGTGTTACAATAAACCAAAATTTTATCAACCTCAGTCCATGTGTGTTGACACTGGGACCCACAACCAGTGGCCTGTTACTTTGAATGAGGAATATGCAAACCATTTATTTTTGATACCCAACATATTTTTCTTCACTTTGCTCTATGAGAGCAAACACCTTGTATGTTTTACTCATTGCTGTTTCCATTGTTGTTTCCATTATTGTATCTATAATAAGTTGGGTCTTGGAGAACAAAAAGTAGATAGAATTGGAAAAAAAAATATAGCCTGGAGAATTGACCAGACCTTAGCAGGAGCCTGTAACATTATGTTAGCATTGTATTTGTTGATTGATGAAAGGCAGCAGTACAAATGAGAAGATGCTGGGAAGAAAAGGAAGGAAAAGGAAAAGAAAGCAAGCAGGAGATTTAGCAGTTAGGAAAGGCTTAAAGGACCCAGCAAGAATTCTGTCAAAATGTGGAAGCTCTTATTAAGACTGGGGGCATTGAACAAAAATTAAAGCAAGAAGATTGTACATCATGGGCACAGAAATACAATTTTAGCCAGCACAACAAGAAGCATATCTTAAACTAGAGATCAGCAAGCTATGACCCACAACCCAAAGTAGACCACTGCTTGTTTGTATGGCAAGTTAGAATGGTTTTTACATTTTTAAACTGTTGGAAAAAATAAAATCAAGACTACTTCAGGACATGTGAAAATTATGAGATTTAAACTTCAGTGTCCATATTTTACTGGGAGATAGCCATACTCACTTGTTTATGTATCATGTATAGCTATTTTATAAGAATGAACTTGAGTAGTTGCTACAGAGACTATATGGCCCACAAAGCTAAAGTATGTACTCTCTGGCCCTTTAAGAAAACATTTGCTGACAACTCTCTTAAGCCAATGATGCCAGAGTGAGAGTTTTTTTTTTTTTCCTTGTTTTTTAACACCTTTATTAGAGTATAATTGCTTTACAATGGTATGTCAGTTTCTGCTTTATAACAAAGTGAATCAGTTATACGTATACATATGTTCCCATATCTCTTCCCTCTTGCATCTCCCTCCTTCCCAACCTCCCTATCCCACCCCTCTAGGTGGTCACTAGCACCAAGCTGATCTCCCTGTGCTATGCGGCTGCTTCCCACTAGCTGTCTATTTTACATTTGGTAGGGTATATATGTCCGTGCCACTCTCTCACTTTGTCCCAGCTTACCTTTCCCCCTCCCCGTATCGTCAAGTCCATTCTCTAGTAGGTCTGCATCTTTATTCCAATAAATAAATAAACAAAGAATAGGTTCTTCTGACCGTTTTCTTTTTCTTTTTTTTTTAGATTCCATATATATGTGTTAGCATACAGTACTTGTTTTTCTCTTTCTGACTTACTTCACTCTGTATGACAGTCTCTAGGTCCATCCATCTCACCACAAATAACTCAGTTTCATTCCTTTTTATGGCTGAGTAATATTCCATTGTTTATATGTGCCACATCTTCTGTATCCATTCATGTGTTGATGGACACATAGGTTGCTTCCATGTCCTGGCTATTGTAAATAAGCTGCAATGAACATTTTGGTACATGACTTTTTTTTTTTTTCTGTATGCGGGCTTCTCACTGTTGTGGCCTCTCCCATTGCAGAGCACAGGCTCCAGATGCACAGGCTCAGCAGCCATGGCTCACAGGCCCAGCCACTCCACGGCATGCGGTATCCTCCCGGACTGGGGCACGAACCCCTGTCCCCTGCATCGGGAGGCAGACTCTCAACCACTGCGCCACCAGGGAAGCCCTACATGACTCTTTTTGAATTATGGTTTTCTCAGGGTATATGCACAGAAGATGGATTGCTGGGTCGTATGGTAGTTCTCATTTTTAGTATTTTAAGAAACCTCCATAAAGTTCTCCATAGGGGCTGTATCAATTTATATTCCCAACAACAGTGCAAGAGAGTTCCCTTTTCTCCACAACCTCTCTAGCATTTATTTTTTGTAGATTTTTTTGATGATGGCCATTCTAACCAGTGTGAGATGATATCTCATTGTAGTTTTGATTTGCATTTCTCTAATGATTAATGATGTTGAGCATTCTTTCATGTGTTTGTTGGCAATCTGTATATCTTCTTTGGAGAAATGTCTATTTAGGTCTTCTGCCCATTATTGGATTGGGTTGTTTGTTTTATTGATATTAAGCTGCATGAGTTGCTTGTATGTTTTAGAGATTAATCTTTGTCAGTTGCTTCATTTGCAAATATTTTCTACCATTCTGAGGGTTGTCTTATCGTCTTGTTTAAGGTTTCCTTTGCTGTGCAAAAGTTTTAAAGTTTCATTAGGTCCCGTTCATTTATTTTTGTTTTTATTTCCATTTCTCTAGAAGGAGGGTCAAAAAGGATCTTGCTGTGATTTATGTCAGAGTGTTCTGCCTATGTTTTCCTCTATGAGTTTGATGGTGTCTGGACTTACATTTAGGTTTTTAATCCATTTTGAGTTTACTTTTGTGTATGGTGTTAAAGAATGTTCTAATTTCATTCTTTTACATGTAGCTGTCCTGTTTTCCCAGCACCACTTATTGAAGAGGCTGTCTTTTCTCCATTGTGTATTCTTGCCTCCTTTATCAAAGAGAAGGTGACCATATGTGCGTGGGTTTAGCTTTTCATGGATCTATTGAGATGACCATATTGTTTTCTCCTTCAATTTGTTAATATGGTGTATCACCTTGACTAATTTGCATATATTGAAGAATCCTTGCATTCCTGGGATAAACCCCACTTGATCATGGTGTATTATCCTTTTTAATGTGCTGTTCAATTATTTTTGCTAGTATTTTGTGAGGATTTTTGCATCTATGTTCATCAGTGATATTGGCCTATAATTTTCTTTCTTTGTGACATCTTTGTCTGGTTTTGGTATCAGAGTTATGGTTCCCTCGTGGAATGAGTTTGGGAGTGTTCCTCCCCCTGCTATATTTTGGAAGAGTTTGAGAAGGATAGGTATTACCTCTTCTCTAAAGGTTTGATAGAATTCGCCTGTGAAGCCATCTGGTCCTGGGCTTTTGTTTGTTGGAAGATTTTTAATCACAGTTTCAATTTCAGTTCTTGTGATTGGTCTGTTCATATTTTCTATTTCTTCCTGGTTCAGTCTCGGAAGGTTGTGCATTTCTATGAATTTGTCCATTTCTTCCAGCTTGTCCATTTTTTTGGCATATAGTTGCTTGTAGTAATCTCATGATCCTTTGTATTTCTGCAGTGTCAGTTGTTACTTCTCCTTTTTCATTTCTAATTCTATTGAGTCTTCTCCCTTTTTTTCTTGATGAATCTGGCCAATGCTTTATCAATTTTGTTTACCTTCTCAAAGAACCAGCTTTTAGTTTTATTGATCTTTGCTATTTTTTCCTTCATTTCTTTTTATTCATTTCTGATCTTGTTTTTATGATCTTTCTTTCCTCCTGCTAACTTTGGGGTTTTTTTTTATTCTTCTTTCTCTAATTGCTTTAGGTGTAAGTTAGGTTGTTTATTTGAGATGTTTCTTCTTTCTTAAGGTAGACTTGTATAGCTATAAACTTCCCTCTTAGAACTGCTTTTGCTGCATCCCATAGGTTTGGGGTCGTGGTGTTTTCATTGTCATTTGTTTCTAATATTTTTTGATTTCCTCATTGATTTCTTCAGGGATCTCTTGGTTATTAAGTAGTTTATTAATTAGCCTCCATGTGTTTGTATTTTTTACAGATTTTTTTTCCTGTAATTGATTTCTAGTCTCATAGTGTTGTGGTTAGAAAAGATACTTGATATGATTTCAATTTTCTTAAATTTATCAAGGTTTGATTTGTGACCCAAGATATAATCTATCCTGGAGAATTTTCCATGAACCCTTGAGAAGAATGTGTATTCTGTTGTTTTGGGATGCAATGTTCTATAATATCAAGTCATCTTGTTTAATGTATCATTTAAAGCTTGTGTTTCCTTATTTATTTTCATTTTGGATGATGATTGTGTTACTGTTGATTTCCCTTTTTATAGCTGTATTTGCCTTATGTATTGAGGTGCTCCTATTTTGGGTGCCTAAATATTTAAAATTGTTATATCTTCTTCTTGGATTCTTCCCTTGATCATTATGCACTCTCCTTCCTTGACTCTTGTAATAGTGTTTTTTTAAAGTCTATTTTGTCTGATATGAGAATTGCTACTCCTGCTTTCTTTTGATTTCCATTTGCATGAAATATCTTTTTCCAACCCATCACAGTCTGTATGGGTCCCTAGGTCTGAAGTGGAGCTCTTGTAGACAGCATATATACCGGTCTTGTTTTTGTATGCATTCAGCCAGTCTATGTCTTTTGGTTGGAGCATTTAATCCATTTACATTTAAGGTAGTTATCGATAGGTATATTCCTATTACCATTTTCTTAATTGTTTTGGGTTTATTATTGTAGGTCTTTTCCTTCTCTTGTGTTTTCTGCCTAGAGAAGTTCCTTTAGCTATTTGTTATATAGCTGGTTTGGTGGTGCTGAATTCTCTTAGCTTTTGCTTGTCTGTAAAACTTTTAATTTCTCCATCAAATATGAATGAGATCCTTGCTGGGTAGAATAATCTTGGTTGTAGGTTCTTCTCTTTCATCACTTTAAATATGTCCTGCCACTCCCTTCTGGCTTTCTGAGTTTCTGCTGAATGATCAGCTGTTAACCTTATGGGGATTTCCTTATGTATTACTTGTTGTTTTTCCCTTGCTGCTTTTAATATGTGTTCTTTGTATTTAAGTTTTGATAGTTTGATTAATATGTGTCTTGGCATGTTTCTCCTTGGATTTTATCCTGTATGGGACTCTCTGTGCTTCCTGGACTTAACTATTTACTTTCCCATATTATGGAACTTTTCAACTATAATCTCTTCAAATATTTTCTCAGTCCCTTTCTTTTCCTCTTCTTCTTCTGGGACCCCTATAATTTGAATGTTGGTGTGTTTAATGTTGTCCCAGAGGTCTCTGAGACTGTCCTCTATTCTTTGCATTCTTTTTTCTTTATTCTTCTCTGCAGTAGTTATTTCCACTAACTACTGGATAATCCAGGTCACGTATCTGTTCTTCTGCCTCAGTTATTCTGCTATTGATCCTTTCTAGAGAAATTTTAATTTAATTTCTTGTGTTGTTCATCTCTGTTTGTTTGCTCTTTTGTTCTTCTTGGCCCTTGTAAACGTTTCTTGTATTTTCTCCATTCTATTTCCAAGATTTTGGATCATCTTTACTGTCATTATTCTGAATTCTTTTTCAGACAGACTGCCTCTTTCCTCTTCATTTGTTAGGTCTGGTGGGTTTTTGCCTTGCTCCTTCATCTGCTGTGTGTTTCTCTGTCTTCTCATTTTGCTTAACTTACTTTGTTTGGGGTCTCCTTTTCGCAGGCTGCAGGTTCATAGTTTCTATTGTTTTTGGTGTCTGTCCCCAGTGGCTAAGGTTGGTTCAGTGGTTTCTGTAGGCTTCCTGGTGGAGGGGACTAGTGCCTGTGTTCTGGTGGATGAGGCTGGATCTTGTCTTTCTGATGGGCAGGTCCACGTCTGGTGGTGTGTTTTGGGGTGTCTGTGCCTTATTATGACTTTAGGCAGCCTCTGTGCTAATGGATGTGGTTGTGTTCCTCTCTTGCTAGCTGTTTGGCATAGGGTGTCCTGCACTGTAGCTTGCTGGTCATTGAGTGGAGCTGGGTCTTGGCGTTGAGATGGAGATCTCTGAGAGATTTTCACCATTTGATATTATGTGGAGCTGTGAGGTCTCTTGTGGACCAGTGTCATGAACTTGGCTCTCCCATCTCCATGGTACAGCCCTGAGGACTGGCTAGAGCCGCAAGAGCCTGTCCTCCACAAGGCTCAGAAGAAAAGTGAGAAAAGAAAGAAAGAAGAAGATAAAATGAAGTAAAATAGAATAATGTTATTAAAATAAAAAAATAATTATAAAAACAAAAAGTTTTTAAGTAATAAAAAAACACATGATCAGACAGAACCCTAGGACAAATGGTAAAAGCAAAGCTATACAGACAATATCACACACAGAAGCATACACATAAACACTCATAAAAAGAAAAATGGGAAATAAATATATATATATAGTTGCTACCAAAGTCCACCTCCTCAATTAGGGATGATTCGTTGTCTATTCAGGTATTCCATAGATGCAGGGTACATCAAGTTGATTGTGGAGATTTAATCTGCTGCTCCTGAGACGGTTGGGAGAGACTTCCCTTTCTCTTCTTTGTTCGAACAGCTCCCGGAGTTCGTCTTTGTATTTGGCCCCGCCTCTGCGTGTAGGTCGCCTGAGGGCATCTGTTCTTCACTCAGACAGGACGGGGTTAAAGGAGCAGCTGATTCGGGGGCTCTGGCTCACTCAGGATGTGGGGAGGGAGGGCTACGCATGCAGGGCGAGCCTGCAGCGGCAGAGGCCTGCATGACGTTGCACCAGCCTGAGGCATGCTGTGCGATCTCCTGGGGAAGTTTTCCCTGGATCACATGTCCCTGGCAGTGGCGGGCTGCACAGGCTCCTAAGAGGGGAGGTGTGGACAGTGACCTGTGCTTGCACACAGGCTTCTTGGTGGCTGCAGCAGCAGCCTTAGTGTCCCATGCCTTTCTCTAGCATCCGCACTGATAACTGCGGCTCGCACCCGTCTCTGTAGCTCCTTTAAACGGCGCTCTTAATGCCCTCTCCTCACGCACCAGGAAACAAAGAGGCAAGAAAAAGTCTCGTCTCTACAGCAGCTCCAGTCTTTTTCCTGGACTCCCTCCTGGCTAGGTGTGGCGCACTAGCCCCCTTCAGGCTGTGTTCACGCAGCCAACCCCAGTCCTCTCCTCTCCCTGGGATCCTACCGAATCCCAAGCCTCAGCTCCCAGCCCCACGCGCCCTGGCGGGGGAGCAGACAAGCCTCTCTGGCTGGTGAGTCCTGGTTGGCACCGATCCTCTGTGCGGAAATCTCTCCGCTTTGCCCTCCGCATCCCTGTTGTTGTGCTCTCCTCCGTGGCTGCGAAGATTCCCTCCCTCCGCCACCCGCAGTCTCCGCCCGCGAAGGGGCTTCTAGTGTGTGGAAACGTTTCCTCCTTCACAGCTCCCTCCCACTGGTGCAGTTCCCGCCCCTATTCTTTGTCTCTGTTTTTTTCTTTTACCCTACCCAGCTCTGTGGGGAGTTTCTTGCCTTTTGGGAGGTCTGAGGTCTCCTGCCAGCGTTCAGTAGGTGCTCTGTAGGAGTTGTTCCTCATGTAGATGTATTTTGGGGGAGGAAGGTGATCTCCACGTCTTACTCTTCCGCCATCTTGAAGCTCCTCCAAGTTGTACTCACTCTGGCCCGTGGTCCCAAGGACTGTCGCGGTTTTGGCTGGTGGGGCCTCTCCTGAGCCGGCAGCCTCAGTGAGGCTGCCCTCCCCTCGGGTTCCAGGGAAGTTCAGTGACGGATGAGGAAAGAGACCCCGAGCCAGGAGTTCCAGCTCTGTGGAAATGCGGGCTCCATTTTGGGCGCAGAGAGTGTGACCACCAGAATGAGAGTTTTATGTTTAGTTCTACCAATACAAGGCGCTAGACTTAGCAAGATGGCTGTCAGCTACAATGTGATTTCTGGCTAGAGTGAGAGTAGAGAGAAAGACAATCTCAGACATATGGTTAATTCATAAGGCATTAAAATTCCACATATTTTTTTCCAAAGCGTTTTTTCCCTTGTTTAAAGAGTTGTAAAATATATTATATCCATTCCATGTAAAATTACAGTCATATCAAGTCATAATTGGGAAAACAAATGTCTTAATCAAAAAAATATAATCCATTGAAATATTTTCCTCATTAAGACATGTATTAAAAATAACAGAGCTTTCATACATTACTAGAAGTGTCAAAGAAAACATATCTCAGAAATTCCTTACCTTCATGACTGTGATTGATATAAGATTGAATTATGGTTTAAATGTCTCCTTCTCTAAGATGTATAAGACATCCAGTTTCTAAAAAATGGTTACTCTTTGAAAATACTTTAAATCTTATAGAACAATAAAGAAAAAAAATGCAGTAGAGGTTCCAAAAAGTTTTTTGTTTAGAAGACTTCTGTGCTATGCAGTTTAGCTTTGCATGATTTTCCCACAGCCTTTGCAGAAATGTTATTAACTTCTGAAAATTGTTTCTCCTCCTGCATGTTGAAAGAAAAAGCAATTTGAAGTGTTTATTTTCTGTTTGAAGTTTCTATTCATAAAGAAAAGGTGAAAATATTATTGTTGACTTTAATTTGTGGCTCAAACCCCCAAAAGTGCACATTTATGCCATGATTTACTACAGTTTGAGTCTGATAAATAAAAGTAAGCTCACATTTTTTTTCATCCATAAATATAAATTGATGTAAAAGGTACTTTACATTTTCATGAAGAGAAAGGAAGGCACTGCTATTTTCATTTTCCCTGTGGTGGATAAAATACTTATTCCTAGGTAGAGGTCAAGAGAGCCATTACACCCTAATAGAATATAGTAGAGTTGAGATCTTGCTCATTTACATTAAATGAACTGAGACGCATTGATAATTACTAAATTTTGTATGCTGATACATAAACAAAGAAACTCTGCAATAAAGAAGTAGTTACACTATCCTGCAAACGTCCTTTTAAGCACAGTTCAATGGATGGCAGGCTTGAATGGGTAACTGTATATGGTGAAATGGCTTATTATGCACTTTAGTTTATCAGCTAATCAAATTACACACAACTTATAAAAAACATTGGCTATTTACACTTTGGTAAACTGCAAACCCAAACACTCTCAATAAAGTAATAAGTATACATTTCTACATGAGATTTCTATTGCCTCAGGAACTGTACTTCCTATGTAATGGCTCACACTCCACTGACCTGATTAAATTCTAATCATACTGTATTGAATATTTCTCCATAATTGTCACACACAAATAAAATCACACACTTCTATAACTGCAGTTATTGGAATTAAAGAAACTTGAGAAACTCACTTCTTTTTTCAGAATTCATATTAACACGGCTAGAAGACTTCATTATAAAAACAAGGAAAATAGAATTCAGTTTGAGATAATGTATGTCAAAGCAAGGGAAAGTTTTCTTTCTTTTTTTTTTTTTTTTTGGCCTTTCTGATTTCCATCGTTATTTTATAATTTGCTGGTAGGTAAAATATGTTCCTGTGACCATATCTATTTTTATTTTGCCTGTTTACTACAATCACAAAAAAATGAATATGGGCATTATTACTTGATTAAAAACACATTTTATAAAATAAAACTCATTATTATAGGTTAATTTTTACATCACCTATTATGAAATACATCAATTCTAAACTTTTTATTTTGAAATTTAAAAATAAAAAATGCATTAAAAGGTCTTAAAAGGTATACCCAAGTCAGTGATACTAGATTAAATGAATTTTCTAAACATTTTATGTCTTTTTACTTTTTCTGATTATCTAAGCCATTTAAGTTAAGAATATAACATTTATATACTACATAATGTGCCAAGCAACAAGGAAGTTATTACCCTTTCCAGCAACAACAACAGAACTATTTTGGATGTTTGTTTTATCAGTGTATTGTTTTCTATTATTTTTCTCTTGACATAAAATTTTTTTCCAAAATAATCTTAGAGTTTTTGTTTCTATAGAGACACTATGTTCACAAAATCAGAAGCTTTATAAAAAATAATAATAAAACAGCTATTTTAAATACTGAATGTAGGATCTCTTAAACCAGAAGTATATATAAAGCAAAAGCAAACATAAGAAAATGGTAAAGTGTTATACATGAGAATATCTGTAAACATTTTAACACTTACTGTTCTGAAGACCTTTTATTCACTTAACACTTTCAGATGCATACAAACATAATCACTCTGATCCTTCTTTCAGCTAATCTCTTCACTCTTTGATGCATCAACAGTATATGATGAGAACATAATATCAGCTTCAGTTTCTTCATAAATGGTTAATCCATGTGAGAGTCAGTTGCAATTTAGTTTTTTATATTGAGCATCCCCAGGAAGTAGCTCAAGTTCTCAGTCCTCAGAAATGTCCTTTCCTTATTCTGGTCTTAAAGTTATTCACGTGATTCTTATCACTCTTAAAGAAGAGTTTATCTGTTGTTTCCACTCTAAAAAAGCACTCCCGAATATTTCACAAAAAGAATGTGAGCCAAATAACTGCAGTTAGAAACAATTGTCAGACTTAAGAGCATTGAAGTAAATATGTCGTGTATAAATAATGGACAGATGCAAACCACAACGAGCAGATCTACTTTTGTAAGCATAATTTAAACCAACTCTTTTGGGATTAGAAGAGTAAACACAGACACAAATACCAAACATTTGGATAATCCTACCTTGGTCACAAGTTTATAAGGTAGTTATCATTCTCATTTGCTACTGTTTAGTCTGGATAGATTGTAATTTATATTAATCCCTCTAACTTTTTGTTAGGTTATCAATGTTTTTTGAATGGAGTTAGTTTTTCATTTGGTAACTCCTTCTGTACACTTGTGAACTTGGCTCTGTGACGATAATGTCCACTTCCACTGATTAATTTTCCCAAAATTCAGACACTGAAATCTCTAGCAAAAAGCAGACAAATAAAAGGTTTTTTAATGAAACAGATGCCAGGAGTAAGATGATCGGTAAGAAAGATCATCCCTGCATTTCTGACTAGCCTATGTTTTGGCTACTGAAGAACACTGTGTCTTTCTCAGACCTTCCACATACTGTGGAACCCCAAGATTTTTTCCACATTTCTGTGTCTATGTGTGTATGTGAAATTTACCTTCGGACTCATGAGGATTTTTTTCAGTCAATTACTGTCAAGTCTCAGAAAGAGATATCCTAAAACCATCACTCTAGATAGTGAGAAATAAAATCCTAGTTTTCTCTAGACAATATCCTTTATGCCACTTTTTCTGGTCTAATTATTAAAAACACCTCATTTCACTTTTGAAGTGTCCCAGTTTGTAAAATAGATTATAAGGTAGAGTTCTAAGCAATTACTGATTGGCCAAGCTCCTCTGGAAGTCTCATTTCCTAAGACTCAAAGTCATCTTATAATCTCAGGGTTAGAAGTGACACTAAGCCACATCTACTCTAACCATATGTCTATATTTAAATCTCCTCTTCATCTTTATAACATGCCATTTTATTAAGAAAAAGAAAATCACATTACTCGAAGACAAAACTTATAGAATACAAATATTAAATAGATGTTTTTGACAACCAGATAAAACTTGAAAATAAAATCCTTTAACTTTCATAATATTTTTGTTTTTGCTTGAATGTATAGCAAAAGTTGGAGAATTTCCTTTGTTTTTCCAGTATGAGCACTATGCAGCTTATTGGTTCTACACCAATACTTGAATAATATATTTGTAAATGAAGTCATAATAACATACCTACTAAAAGTTACTGAGCTCAATATTTGTCTCAGGTGTTAATATGGACACTGGAGATAGAAGACTGAAGAAAACACACAGGTCTTTGCCCTCACGGAGTTTAAATTCCATGGAAGGAGGAAGCATAAAATAAGCAAGTTAACAAATGAAAGTTAAAGATTTTTTTAAATCTAGAAGTAGACTAACAATGTTCTCAAGGCTTTAATTTAGTAGCATATACAATATTTTTGAAGAAATAATGAAGTAATTAGAAGATAATACAGAGAAAGGGATAGAAAAATCACTTTAACATTCTATTTACCCTCCTATATCTTGGTATGTCAAAGTCAATCAACAAAAAGAAGCTTCCCTGTCTTAAAAGTTAAGCATCTTGTGAGATGCTGCAGTCAGAAAGCCTTTAGACTGAAATCCACAGTGTACCATTTGTTATTGTAGTTTTAAAATTTCTTCTTGTTAAAACTCTTTAAAAAATGAAGCCTTATAGAAAGAAAAACAATTAAATATGAGACTGATAGACATGCTTTTCTCTTTCTTGAAATTTTACCCCCCTCTTTTTTCTAATTTATACTGAATTCTCCTTTCTTAGAAAAGTATATTCTAGGCCAGCTGTTGCCAGGCATAAATGTCTCCACCTACATGGCTGGACTTGTCCCAGGGGCTTTACACTCAACTGCATATTGGGGTCAATTTATTTCACAGTTTCTACTGTCATATGTTTGAGAGAAAGTGAAAATGTTTATTGAATTGCTTAATAGTTATATTTAGCAAATTTGTTTGCCAGCATGCTATGTTACTTTATACCCCAGTCGGGAAGACCCTTTACAATCTCAGGTGCCCTGTCTTCATCTTTATCCTCAAAATACACCTGGGCTAAGTTCTAGGTTTTCTCTATAACCTTAGGGGATGCTTTATTCTTATAATTATTTCACTATTCTTCTAGATGAGGAGATAGTTATTGTTGTGAGTAAATGAGTATCTGTAACTAATTCAATATTCTTAGGGATATTTGATATGGATTTAACTGTGCTACTCCTGTAGACTATGGAATAATTAGTTTACTACAATGTTTTAGTAAGTCTGGACTCTTCTGATCTGTTAACTTAATAACTACTGGTGGTTAACCAGCAGGACTTCCAAAAGATGGTGGGGATTTTCTCAGTAATGCAAAGTGACATTTTTTTGTTCACCTGTAAGATGCTTTCCCTTGGATATTAAAATTCAAATAGCCATACTTAACTCTTGAAAAAAATGGAATGGAAAGCTTACCAAATTCAACTTGAAAGCTTCTTTGAGAAAGGTTTATGAAGAGAAACACTTTATTAACACATAGAACCATTCTTTACTAAGAGCTTATAGTAACGTTGGTGATTTCTTGTCTCAGATAAGTGATTCCTAAAAATGAAGATTGCTCACACTCATGAGTAAAGCACACACTCTTGGTATAGGTAAAGTATGAGCCACTTATCCTTGCATAATTCAAAATTTCACAATTCCAAACTGCCTGAGCACTACTGGAAAGAAATAAAAAAAGCCTTTGTCTGCATTTTGTGAAAACAGATCAAAATGATGTAGTTAGCTCTAATCTCAATAACCATTTTATCCTCCAAGTTTTCTTTTATAGACCTCAGAAGTAAAAAGAATAATAAATGAAGGCACAAAAGCACTGCTTATGTTATGTAATTACAATTGAAATGCATTTGAAGTTCATGAAGAAAATTTACATTTTTACTCAGGTAGAAACCTTACATCAGAGATGGTAGTTTTTTTAATATACATTTTTCTGCCTGCTCAATATATCAATATTCATACTTAGAAACTATTTGAGTACCTGTTATTTTTAACTAGATAATACTATTATATTTTTACAAGTGAGAGTGCGTATCTTTCAGTTTACACATACTTTAACAAATACACTGGAAGAATGGAATTCATATATCTTAAATACTCATTAATTTCACTAGAGTAATTAATGCCCAGCTTACACTGGCATTTCTATTAATGATATGTAGATTCAAGACTTTTTCTTGTACAGCATAGCAAGGTGCTTCTAAATCAAGAATATGTCTATTAACTGTTCTTTCAGTATTGAAACTATTGAAACTAGAGAACATTAAACATGAGTATCATTTACTTGAGTAAACTGCCCATGAACAATAAGAAATCTCTTTCAAAACTAAAGAGCGTTTTTTCAAAATACAACATTCAATTAGGTATTTATTAAATTACAGGAACATGTTCATTATCAATATGTGCATATTCATAATGTGCATATGGATCTTGTAAATTAAATATAAATACTGAATGTTAGGTCTACCTAACATATTTGATAGAACAAACAACTATGTATAATTTAATTCCTCATAAGCTCATTGAAATGAGAGAAAATAAGTTTAAATAAAGTTGTGTATGTGTACATAAGCAAAAGAAGAATTGCCAAAACAGAGATACTATCAGTTGAAGACGTTGTATATTATTTCTGTAAAGTAGAAAGATAAAAATCAGGGGAATAGATAAATCTGAAAGAAGAAACTTATGACCAACAAAACAATTGTGCCCTTAAGTGGAATCACGTTCTTCTAAACATAACCTAGAAAGCAAAATTGGAATCAAATATTACCAAAAGCACAGAAGTGCTTTTGGGGGGAACTTCCAGAATATCAGGAAAAGGCTCTCCTTATCATATCTACCCTCCATGAAAGTTTGCAAACACCAGAAAACATTGTCAAAATCTCATGTTTCATAATCAATAAAGAAGAATTGCTGAATTTTGGTAAGCACTCAAATTGTCCTATTACACTTCCCCTCTTCCTAGCACCATGATAACCTTAGAAACAAGCGATTTTGAAACAATATTAGTTGTGAAAGTCAGCAGGCTAGTAGCCACTGGGGGAGAAAATAGGTTTGGAGTCTCTTTAAAAAACATGCTCAGAGAATTGTCACCATTTGGCTTTTTTGGAATATAGAAAAAGGCACATCTACAGCATTTGTCTTTACTCAAGAGCTTACTCAATGAGGAAATCTTGTTAACTAGGATATGTGCTAAAAGAAAACAGTAATTGTTTTAAATTATGACAGCCTAAGATGGTTATATTATGTGATGTATACAAGAGGCTGGCCAAAATCTTAAAAGGAAAATCTGGAGAATGAGATATCCCTAGGAAGCTTTGAGAGTACAGACATATTACTGGGAATCTACAAGTTTATGCTTATGAGCAGGTCTGTGTACATACCTAGGAAAGTCCTTAGATGGTCCTAACCTCTAGTCTCTGACTAACCTTGAGGCTTTGCATACATAGAAAGAGAAACCTAAAGCAAAGTTGTAAAGTTCTTGCCAGATTCTCTAACACTTACCACAGCACACATACAGAAATCCACAGCAAAAGTTGGGAGTCTCAGGCTTCCCTGGTGGCGCAGTGGTTGAGAGTCCGTCTGCCGATGCAGGGGACACGGGTTCGTGCCCCAGTCTGGGAAGATCCCACATGCCGCGGAGCGGCTGAGCCCGTGAGCCATGGCCACTGAGCCTGCGTGTCCAGAGCCTGTGCTCTGCAACGGGAGAGGGCACAGCAGTGAGAGGCCCGCGTACTGCAAAAAAAAAAAAAAAAAAAAAAAAAAAGTTGGGAGTCTCACTGGTTCAAGAAATTTAACAAGAACTATCTATTAGTTGACCACTAAGCTAACTGAGAATAGACTTCCATGCTCGCCCATAACATATAATATAGACTTACAGAAGTAATCCAGGAGCATCACTCTACAAATTTTCAGCAATGTCAACAACATGAAAATACCCTGGGGAGAGGGAAATCTGATTTCAGGGCACCACATTACATTATTTAAAATAACTGATATTAAACAAAAAGTATGAGACATGGAAAGAAACAAAAAAGTTTGGCCCATATACTAGAAGGAAGGAATCAATAGAAACTGTATCTAGTGGGCCCAGATGTTGAATTCACTGGATAGGATTTTATTTATTTATTTATTTATTTTTGCGGTATGCGGGCCTCTCACTCTTGTGGCCTCTCCCATTGTGGAGCACAGGCTCCGGATGTGCAGGCCCAGCGGCCATGGCTCACGGGCCCAGCCGCTCCACGGCATGTGGGATCTTTCCGGACCGGGGCACGAACCCATGTCCCCTGCATCGGCAGGTGGACTCTCAACCACTGCGCCACCAGGGAAGCCCACTGGATAGGATTTTAAATGAGTATTAAAAATATATTCACCGAACAAAGAGGAAACATATCTAAAGAATTAAAGAAAAATATGGCAATGGTAACCCATCAGAGAATGTCAATAAAGAGATAGAAAAAAATTTAAATCAATTAAAAATTTTCAGGAGTTTAAAAAGTACAATACAGAAATTAAAAGACATTGAATAGATGGTTCAGTAGCAAATTTGAGGGAGAAGAACAAAGAGTTAGCTAACTTGGAGATGGGTGATTATTATCCAGTAGGAGAATTAGGGATGAATAAAATAAACCGTGCCTCAGAGACCTGTGAGACACGGTATTAGTTTTCTTAAGCTACCATATAAAACACAACAAACTTGATGGCTTAAAATGATGGAAAATTATTCCTCACATATCTGGAAGCCAAAGTCCAAGTCAAGGTATTGTCAAGGCTATATTCCCTTCACATTTTGAGAGAGAATCCATTGTTTGCCTCTTCAAGCTTCTGGTGTCTGTTGGAATCCTTTGAGCTACACTGCTCTGATATGTATGCCTGTGAGCATATTGCCTCCTCCTCTTTTTTTGTTAAAGATTTTTTTGATGTGGACCATTTTTTAAAATCTTTATTGAATTTGTTACAATATTTCTTCTGTTTTATGTTTTGGTTTTTTGGTCATCAGGCATGTGGGATCTTAGCTCCCTGACCAGGGATCGAACCCACACCCCCTGCATTGGAATGCAAAGTCTTAACCACTGGATTGCCAGGGAAGTCACTTGTCTCCTTCTTCTATCTGTTCTACTCCTGTATCTCTCAAAGAACAATTGTAATTAGATATATGGTCCACCTGGATAATTCAGGATGCTCTCATCTCTAAGATCTTTCACTTAATTTCATCTGCAAAGACAACTTTTTTCCAAATAAGGTAACATTAACTGATTCCAAGGATTTTACATGGCCAAATTGGGGGGACCATTTTTTAGCCTAAAATAGATGTCAAATCAAATAACAAGATACACAAAATGGGAGTCCCAGAAGGACAGGAGACAGAGAGAGGGGCACAAAGAATATCTGAAGAATCAGTGGACCAAAACTTTCCAAATTTGATGAAAAACTTAATTATCCAGATCCAAAAGGCTCAACAAGCTCTCAGTAGGTTAGATTCAAGGAAATCTACCCCTAGACACGTTTTAGTCAAATTGTCAGAGACCAAAGAAAAAGAGAGACTCTTGATAGCAGCTGGAGAAAATTCATCATGTACAAGAAATCCTCAATAAGATCAGCAATTAAGGATACTAGAAAGAAGTTAGATTATCTAATCAAAAAGCTGAAAGAAAAAAAAGTCAACACAAATTCTATATGCAACAAACTATTCTTTAAAATGAAGAACATACAAAGGATCATAGAGATTAGTATGAACAATCATATGCCAACAAATTTGATAACCTAGAAGAAATAGATAAATTCATAAAGAGTTAGAAAATCTGAACAGATTTATTAGTAGTAAGAAGATTGGATCACTAATCAAAAATCTCCCAAAGAACAAGAGTCCAGACCAGATGGCTTCCCTGGATAGTTCTACCAAACATTCAAAAGAGAACCAATAAAAATTGTTCTCAAACTCTTCCAAAAATAGAAGACGAAACACTTCCAAACTTATTTTATGAGGTCAACATTACACTGATACTAAAACCAGACAAGAAATACACACACACACACACACAAATTAGAGGTCTGTATCCCTGAAAAACATAGATAAAAATATCCTCAACAATATATTAGCAAACCAAATTCAACAACACATTAAAAATATCATATACTGTAATCAAGAGAGATTTATTCCAGGAGTGCAAGGATAGTTCAACATCTGTTAATCAACATGAAATGACTGAAATTAAAGTACATTAGACAGGAACTTGAATGTGCATGATTAAAGAAAGAATGGTGGAGTTGAGTACATAGGTACATGTAAAAAATATTATAAATGTATTTTTATATTATCCAGTGAGATTCTTCAGATTTATTGTTGTATATACACTAATTTGTTTGTGCAAATATTGTTCTATGAAATTTTATCTCAGGAGTAGCTTTATGAAACCACCATCACAATCAAGATATGTCACTGTATTATCACTTTGAAGCTCCCAAATACTATCTTATATAGCTATAACTAGCCCCTGCTCTAGCCCCATTGTTTTAATTTTATTTTTTAGATCACTTTTAGGTAAACAGCATATTTATTACAATGTACAGAGAGTTCCCATATACCCCCATTTCCATACATGTACAAACTCCTCCACTGTCAACATCCTGCACCAGAGTGATATTTTGTTACAATTGACGAACCTACATTGACACATCATTGCAACCCAAAGTCCATAGTTTACATTAAGTTTTACTCTTGGTGTTGTACACTCTGTGGGTTTTAACAAATGTGTAAGGACATGTATACACCATTATAGTATGATACAGAAGAGTAGTTTTGCTGCCTTAAAAATTGAACAGAAATAAACAAAATAGAGACTAAGAAAATAATAGGAGACATAAATGAAACTAAAAGCTGTTCTTTGAAAAGACAAACAAAATGTTAACCTTTAGGCAGACTTCTCAAGAAAAAAAGGGAGAGGGCCCAAATCATTGGAATCAGAAAAGAAAAAGGAGAAGTTACAAATGACACCTCAGAAATACAAAGGATAATAAGAGCAACTATATGCCAACAAAATGCACAACTTATAAGACATGGACAAATTTTTAGAAAGATACAATCTCCCAAGACTGAAACAGGAGGAATTGGAAATATGAGCAGACCAATTACCAGTACTGAAATTGAATCAGTAATTTTAAAACTCCCAACAAACAGGAGTTGAGGACCAGATGGCTTCACAAGTGAATTCTACCAAACATTGAGAGAAGAGATAACACCTATCCTTCTGAAATTATTACAAAAAATTGCAGAGGAAGGAGCACTTCCAAACTCATTCTATGAGGTCACCATCACCAAGACACCAAAACCAAACAAATATATCACAAAAAAACCTATTACAGTCCAATATCACTGATGAACATAGATGTAAAAATACTCAACAAGATGCTAGCAAAATGACTCCAATAATACATTAAAAGGATCATACTCCATGATCAAGTGGGATTTATCTTAGGGATGCAAGGATTTTTCAATATCTGCAAATTAATCAATGTGATATACCACATTAACAAATTGAAGAATAAAAAACCAAATGATCATCTCAATAGATGCAGAAAAACTTTTCATAAAATTCAACATCCATTTATGATTAAAAAATAACCTCTCCAGAAAGTGGGCACAGAGGGAACATAGCTCAACATAATAAACGATATATTTGACAAACCCACAGCTAACGTCACATGCAGTGGTCAAAAGCTGAAAGCATTCCTTTCAAGAACAGGAACAAGAGAAGGATGACAACTCCTGCCACTTTTATTCAACACAGATTGGAAGTCCTTGCCACAGCAATAAACAAAGGAAAAGATATAAAAGGAATCCAAACTGGGAAGTGAGAAGTAAAAGTGTCACTGTTTGCAGATGACATGACACTATACATAGAAAATCCTAAAGATGCTACCAGAAAACTACTAGAGCTAATCAATGAATTTGGTAAAGTTGTAGGATACAAAATTAATATACAGAAATCTGTTGCATCTCTATACACTAACAATGAACTATCAGAAAGAGAAAGTAAGGAAACAGTACCATTTACCATCGCATCAAAAAGAATAAAATACCTAAGAATAAACCTACCTAAGGAGGCAAAAGACCCGCACTGTGAAAACTATAAGACACTGATGAAAGAAACTGAAGAAGATACAAATAGATGGAAAGATATACTGTGTTGTTGGATGAAAGAATAAATGTTGTTAAAATGACCATACTACCCAAGGCAATCTAAAGATTCAATGCAATCTCTATCAAGTTACCAGTGGCATTTTTGACAGCACTGGAATAAAAACAAATTAATTTGTATGTAAACACAAAAGACACCAAATAGCCAAAGCAATCTTGAGAAAGGAAAACAGAGCTGGAGGAATCAGGCTCTCTGACTTCAGACTGTATTACAAAGCTACAATAATCAAAACAGTATAGTACTGGCACAAAAACAGAAATATAGATCAATGGACCAGCATAGAAAGCCCAGAGATAAATCTACAAATCTATGGTCAATTAATCAACAACAAAGGAAGCAAAACTATTCAATGGAGGAAAAACAGTCTCTTCAATAAATGGTGCTGGTAAAACTGGAAAGCTTCCTGTAAAAAAAAAATGAAATTAAAACAGTCTTTAACACCATACACAAAAATAAACTCAAAATGGATTAAAGTCCTAAATGTAATACTGGATTCTATAAAAGTCTTAGAGGAAAATATAGGCAGAACACTCTCTGACATAAATCGCAGCAATATTTTTCAATACATCTCCCAGAGTGAGGAAAATGAAAACAAAAATAAACAAATGGAACCTAATTAAACCTAAAAGCTTTTGCACAGCAAAGGAAACCATAAACAAAATGAAAAGGCAGCCTACAGAACAGGAGAAAATATTTGCAAACAATGTGACTGACAAGGAATTAACTTCCAAAATATACAAATATCTCACGTAGATCCATATCAAAAACAAAAACCTAAAAAAAAAAAAAACTAATTAAAATAATGGGCAGGGCTTCCCTGGTGGCACAGTGGTTGAGAATCCGCCTGCCGATGCAGGGGATATGGGTTCGTGCCCCAGTCCGGGAAGATCCCACATTCCGCGGAGCAGCTGGGCCTGTGAGCCATGGTCGCTGAGCCTGCATGTCCAGAGCCTGTGCTCTGCAACGGGAGAGGCCACAACAGTGAGAGGCCTGCATACCGCAAAAAAAAAAAAAAAAAAAAAAAAAAAAAAAAGGAAGAATACCTAAATAGACATTTCTGCAAAGAAGACATACAGATGGCCAACAGGCACATGAAAAGATGCTAAACATCACTAATTACTGAAGTAATGCAAATCAAAATTGCAGTGAGGCATCACCTCACACCAGTCAGAATGGCCATCATCAAAAACTCTACAAATGCTGGAGTGGATATGGAGAAAAGGGAACCCTCCAACACTGTTGGTGGGATTGTAAATTGGTGCAGCACTGTGGAAAACAGTATGGAGTTTCCTTTAAAATCTAATAATAGAATTACCATATGTTCTAGCAATCCCACTCCTGGACATATATCAAGAAAAGATGAAAACTCTAACTCAAAAAGATACGTGCACCCCAATGTTCATATCAGCACTATCTACAGTAGTCAATCATGAAAGGAAAACTAAATATTCATCAACAGATGAATAGAAAAAGAATATGTGGTGTGTATATTTATTTATTTATTTATTTATTTATTTATTTATTTATATAAGAATGTAGTAATGCCATTTGCAACAACTTGGATGGACCTAGAGATTATAGTCCTAAGAGAAGAAAGTCAGACAAAGACAAATATCATATATTACTTATATGGAATCTAAAAAAGACATACAAATGATCTTATTAACAAAACAGACTCACAGACATAGAAAACAAACTTATGGTTACCAGAGGGGAAAGGGGTTGAGGGATAAATTATGATTATGGGATTAACATATCCACAACACTATATAAAAAATAGATAAACAAGACAAAAAACTGTTTTAGAGATGGTTCAACATGGCGGAGTAGAAGGATGTGCTCTCACTCCCTCTTGCGAGAACACTGGAATCACAACTAACTGCTGAACAATAATTGACAGAAAGACACTTGAACTCACCAAAAAAGATATGCCACATCCAAAGACAAAGGAGAAGCCACAATGAGATGGTAGGAGGGGCGCAATCACAATAAAATCAAATCCCATAACTGCTGGGTGGGTGACCCACAAACTGGAGAACACTTATACCACAGAAGTCCACTCACTGTAGTGAAGGGTCTGGGCCCCATGTCAGGCTTTCAAACCTGGGGGTCCGGCAACAGGAGGAGGAATTCCTAGAGAACCAGACTTTGAGGGCTAGCGGGATTTGATTGCAGGAATTGGACAGGACTAGGGGAAAGAGAGACTCCACTCTTGGAGGACACACACAAAGTGATGTGCATATTGGGACCCAGGGGAAGGAGCAGTGAACCCATGTAGACTGAACCGGACCTACCTGCTGGTGTTTGGGGGTGTCCTGCAGAGGCAGGAGGTGGCTCTGTCTCAGTGTGGGGACAGGGACACTGGCAGCGGAGGTTCTGGGAGGTGCCCCTTGGCCTGAACCCTCCTGAAGTGGGCCACTAGCCCCACCAAAGAGCCCAGGTAGGCTCCAGTGTTGGGTTGCCTCAGGCCAAACAACGAACAGTGAGGAGACCCAGCCTCACGCATCAGCAGGCAAGTTTTACTGAGATCTGCCGACCAGAGCAACAGCCAGCTATACCCACCACCAGTCCCTCCCATCAGGAAACTTGTACAAACCTCTTAGATAGCCTGATCCACCAGAGGGCAGACAGCAGAAGCAAGAAGAACTACAATCCTGCAGCCTGTGGAACAAAAACCACATTCTTCAAAAGACAGACAAGATGAAAAGGCAGAAGGCTACGTAACAGATGAAGGAACAAGATAAAAACCCAAACAACTAAATGAAGTGGAGATAGGCAACCTTCCAGAAAAAGAATTCAGAATAATGATAGTGTAGATGATCCAGGACCTCGGTAAAAGAATGGAGGCAAAGCACAAGAAGATGCAAGAAATGTTTAACAAAGACCTAGAAGAATTAAAGAACAAACAAACAGAGATGAACAATACAATAATTGAAATGAAAAATACACAAGAAGGAATCAATAGCAGAATACCTGAGGCAGAAGAACGGATAAGTGACCTGTAAGACAGAATGGTGGAATTCACTGCTGCAGAAGAGAATAAAGAAAAAAAGAATGAAAAGAAATGAAGACAGCCTAAGAGACCTCTGGGACGATATTAAATGCAACAATATTCGCATTATAGGGGTCCCAGAAGGAGAAGAGAGAGAAAAAGGACACAAGAAATATTTGAAGAGATTATACTTGAAAACTTCCCTAACATGGGAAAGGAAATAGCCACCCAAGTCCAGGAAGCACAGAGAGTACCATAAAGGATAAAACCAAGGAGAAACATGCTGAGACATATAGTAATCAAATTGGCAAAAATAAAAGGTAAAGAAAAATTATTGAAAGCAGCAAGGGAAAAACGACAGATACATAAAAAAGAACTCCCATAAGGTTAACAGCTGATTTCTCAGCAGAAACTCTACAAGTCAGAAGGGAGTGGCATAATATACTTAAAGTGATGAAAGGGAAGAACCTACAAACAACATTACTCTACCCGGCAAGGATCTCATTCAGATTCAATGGAGAAATCAAAAGCTTTACAGACATTCTAAGAGAATTCAGCACCACCAAACCAGCCCTACAACAAATGCTAAAGGAACTTCTCTACGTGGGAAACACAAGAGAAGATAAGGACCTACAAATACAAACCCAAAATGATTAAGAAAATGGTAATAGGAACATACATATCAATAATTATGTTAAACATGAATGGATTAAGTGCTCCAAACAAAAGACACAGGCTTGCTGAGTGGATACAAAAACAAGACCCATATATATGCTGTCTACAAGAGACCCACTTCAGACTTAGGGACACATTCAGACTGAAAGTGAGGGGATGGAAAATGATATTCCATGCAAGTGCAAATCAAAAGAAAGCTGGAGTAGCAATACTCATATCAGATAAAATAGACTTTAAAATAAAGAATGTTACAAGGGACAAGGAAGGACAGTACATAATGATCAAGGGATCAATCCAAGAAGAAGATATTACAATTGTAAATACAATATGTACCCAACATAGGAGCACCTCATTACATAAGGCAACTGCTAACAGTTATACAAGAGGAAACCGACAGTAACACAACAATAGTGGGGGACTTTAACACCTCACTTACACCAATGGACAGATTATCCAAACAGAAAATTAATAAGGAAGCACAAGCTTTAAATGAAAAAATAAACCAAATAGATTGAATTGATATTTATACAACATTCCATCCAAAAACCGCAGCTTACACTTTCTTCTCAAGTGTACCAGAACATTCTCCAGATCGATCACATCTTGGGTCACAAATCAAGCCTCAGGAAATTTAAGAGAATTGAAATCGTATCAAACATCTTTTCTGACCACAACATTATGAGATTAGAATTCAATTACAGGGGAAAAAACGTAAAAAACACAAACACATAGAGGCTAAACAATACGTTAATAAATAACGAAGAGATCACAGAAGAAATCAAAGAGAAAATAAAAAGAAACCCAGAGACAAATGACAATGAAAAAATGATGATCCAAAACCTATGGGATGCAGCAAAAGCAGTTCTAAGAGGGAAGTTTATAGCTATACAAGCCTACCTCAAGACAAAAGAAAAAGCTCAAATAAACAATCTAACCTTACACCTAAATGAACTAAAGAAAGAATAACAAACAAAACCCAAAGTTAGCAGAAGGAAAGAAATCATCAAGATCAGAGCAGAAATAAATGAAATAGAAACAAACAAACAAAAAAACAATAGCAAAGATCAATGAAACTAAAAGCTGGTTCTTTGAGACGATAAATAAAATTGATAAACCATTATCCAGACTCATCAAGAAAGAGAGAGAGAGGACTCAAATCAATAAAATTAGAAATGAAAAAGGAGAACTTACAACAGACACCGTGGAAATACAGAACATCCTAAGAGACTACTACAAGCAACTCTATGCCAATAAAATGGACAACATGGAAGAAATGGACAAATTCTTAGAAAGGTATAACCTCCCAACTGAACCAGGAAGAAATAGAAAATATAAACAGACCAATCTCAAGTAACGAAATTGAAGCTGTGATTAAAATCTTCCAACAGGGCTTCCCTGGTGGCGCAGTTGTTGAGAGTCCGCCTGCCGATGCAGGGGACACGGGTTTGTGCCCCGGTCCAGGAAGATCCCATATGCCGTGGAGCAGCTGAGCCCATGAGCCGTGGCCACTGAGCTGCATGTCCGGAGCCTGTGCTCCGCAACAGCAGAGGCCACAACAGTGAGAGCCCCGCGTACTGCAAAAAAAAAAAAAAAAAAAATCTTCCAACAAACAAAAGTCCAGGACCAGATGGCTTCACAGATGAATTCTATCAAACATTTAGCAAAGAGCTAATACCCATCCTTCTCAAACTCTTCAAAAAATTTTCAGTGGAAGGAACCCTCCCAAATTCATTCTATGAGGCCACCATCACCCTGATACCAAAACCAGACAAAGATACTAAAAACAAGAAAATTACAGACCAATAGCACTGATGAATATAGATGCAAAAATCCTCAACAAAATACTAGCAAACAGAATATAACAACACATTAAAAGGATCATACACCATGATCAAGTGGGATTTATCCCAGGGATTCAAGAATTCTTCAATATACGCAAATTAATCAATGTGATACACCATATTAAAAAATTTAAAAATAAAAATCATATGATCATCTCAATAGATGCAGAGAAAGCTTTTGACAAAATTCAACACCTAATTATGATAAAAACTCTCTGGAAACTGGTGATAGAGGGAACCTACCTCAACATAATAAAGGCCATATATGACAAACCCACAGCAAACATCATTCTCAAGGGTGAAATATTGAAAGCATCTCCTTTAAGATCAGGAACAAGACAAGGATGTCCACTCTCACCACTATTATTCAACATAGTTTTGGAAGTCCTAGCCATAGCAATCAGAGAAGAAAAATAAATAAAAGGAATCCAAATTGGAAAAGAAGAAGTAAAACTGTCACTGTTTGCAGATGACATGAAACTATACATAGAGAATCCTAAAGATGCCACCAGAAAACTACGAGAGCTCATCAATGAATTTGGTAAAGTTGCTGGATGCAAAATTAATGCAACAGCAATCTGTTGCATTCCTATACACTAATGATGAAAAATCTGAAAGAGAAATTAAGGAAACACATTTACCATTTCAACAAAAAGAATAAAATACCTAGGAATAAACCTACCTAGGGAGACAAAAGTCCTGTACGTAGAAAACTATAAGACACTGATAAATGAAATTAAAGATGATACCAACAGATGGAGAGATATATCAAATTCCTGGATTGGAAGAATCAATATTGTAAAACTGACTATACTACCCAAAGCAATGTACAGAGTCAATGCAATCCCTATCAAATTACCAATGGCAATTTTTACGGAACTAGAACAAAAAACCTTAAAATATTTATGGAGACACAAAAGACCCCGAATAGCCAAAACAGTCTTGAGGAGGAAAAAACGGAGCTTGAGGAATCAGTCTTCCTGACTTCAGAGTATACTACAAAGCTATAATAATCAAGACAATATGGCACTGGCACAAAAACTGAAACACAGATCAATGGAACAATATAGAAAGCCCAGAGATAAACCCACACACCTATCATTAACTACTGTATAAAAAAGGAGGCAAGGATATACAATGGAGAAAAGACAGTCTCTTCAATAATTGGTGCTGGGAAAACTGGACAGCTGCATGTAAAAGAATGAAATTAGAACACTCCCTAACACCATACACAAAAATAAACCCAAAATGGATTAGAGACCTAAATGTAAGACCAGACACTATAAAACTCTTAGAGGAAAACATAGGAAGAACACTCTTTGACATAAATCACAGCAAGATCTTTTTTAATCCACCTCTTAGAGTAATGGAAATAAAAAGGAAAATAAACAAATGGGACCTAATGAAACCTCAAAGCTTTTGCACAGCAAAGGAAACCATAAACAAGATGAAAAGACAACCCTCAAAATGGGAGAAAACATTTGCAAGCATATACATGAACAAAGGATTAATCTCCAAAATATATAAATAGCTAATGCATCTCAATATTAAAGAAACAAACAACCCAATCCAAAAATGGGCAGAAGACCTAAATAGAGGTTTTTTCAAAGATGGCCAAGAAGCACATGAAAAGCTGCTCAGCATCACTAATTATTAGAGAAATGTAAATCAAAACTACAATGAGGTATCACTCATGCCAGTTAGAATGGGCATCATCAGAAAATCTACAAGCAATAAATGCTGGAGAGGGTGTGGAGAAGAGGGAACCCTTTGGCACTGTTGGTGGGAATGTAAATTGATACAGCCACTATGGAGAACAGTGTGGAGGTTCCTTAAAAAACTTAAAATAGAATTACCGTATGACCCAGCAATCCCACTACTGGGCATATACCCAGAGAAAACCATAATTCAAGAAGACACGTGCACCCCAATGTTCACTGCAGCCCTATCTACAATAGCCAGATCATGGAAGCAACATAAATGCCCATCGACAGATGAATGGATAAAGAAGATATGGTATATATATATACAATGGAATATTACTCAGCCATAAAAAGGGATGAAATTGGGTCATTTGTTGAGACGTGTATGGATCTAGAGACTGTCATACAGAGTGAAGTAAGCCAGAAAGAGAAAAACAAATGTCATATATTAACGCATATATGTGGAACCTAGAAAAATGGTACAGATGAACCAGTTTGCAGGACAGAAATTGAGACACAGATGTAGAGAACAAACATATGGACACTAAGGGGGGAAAGCGGCTGGTGGTGGGGGTGGAGGTGTGATGAATTGGGAGATTGGGATTGACATGTATACACTGATGTGTATAAAATGGATGACTAATAAGAACCTGCTGTATAAAAATAAATAAAATTAAATTAAAAAAACAAAATTAAACAAAACAAAACAACATGAAAAATAGATAAACAACAATTACCTACTCTATAGCACAGAGAACTATATGCATGTATATAACTGAATCACTTTGCTGTACACATGAAACATTATAAATCAACTATACTTCCTTTTAATACCATTATAAATCTACTAATCCTATCAACCTTACAATGCTACAAACAGCAACAGCATAATGCATATTCTTCTCAAGTGCATATGTTACATTCTCCAGGATAAACTTTATCCTAGGCCATAAAACAAGACACAATATAATTTAAAAGACTAAAGTAATACAAAGTATGTTCTCTGACTGCAATGAAAATTGAATTAGAATCCAATAACTATCTAGAAATTAAAGAACACATTTCTACATAACCAATGGAACAATGAAGGGATCAAAGGGATATTAGGAAATACTTTAAGATAAGTGAAAACAAAACTCAACATGCTGAATCTATTGTGATGTTTCTAAAATAGTGCTCAGAAAAAAATTTAGAAACACCTATATTTAATCAGAAGAAAGATCTCAAATCAGTAATCTAACTTACCAGTTTAGGGAATTAAAAAAGATAAACGTAATACAAAACAAGGAGAGATAAAGGAAAACATTATAATATATTATAAATAAATTAAATGGAGAAATGAAAACCACTGGAAAAAAGTAACAAAACAAAAAGTTGTTTTTCAGAAAATATTTGAAAATTGATAAACCTATAACTAGATCACAGGAAAAAATGAAAAAATATTACAAACAGGATTACAATAAAGAAAAATAACTTTACAGAAATGAAAAGATTGTAAGGGAGTACTATGTGCTAAAAATGAGACAACTTAGGTGAAATGAACAAATTTCTATAAAGACCCAAACTAGCAAAACTGACTCAATAAATAGACAATCTAAATAGACCTATAACAGGACATCCTACTTGTAATAATAAAAAAATACCACAAAGAAAAACCCAGGCCCAAATGGGTTCAATAGTGAATTCTAACAAACTTTTAAGTAGGATTAATACCAATTCTTAAGAAACCTGACCTTAAATAGAAAAGTAGGGAATATTTTATAGCTCAATATATAACTGCCACCAAAACAAGACAAAAACATTCACAAGAAGAAAACTACAGACCAATACCTCTTGACTATGGAAGCAAAATTCTTCAACAAGATTCTAGCAAAGCCAATACAGGAAAAAAAAAAAAAAAGATTACACTTGATTACCAAGTAGAATTTACTCCAGGAATGCAAGGTTAGTTTTACATTTGAAGGTCAATCAATGTAATGCAACATATTAGAATAAAAGATAAAATTATATGGCAATCTCAATAGACACAAAAATATTTGACAAATCCAACACTTTTTTTGTTATTAAAAACCTCAACAAGTTAAGAATAGATACAAACTTCCTCAGCTTAATAAACTCCATCGAATTAAAACTGCCAGCTAAAATTGTAGACTTGAAAATGGTTAAGAACTGAATGCTTTTTCCTTACACTAGGAATAAGACAAGGATGTTCACTCTTGTGACTTCTATTCAATGTTGTACTGGAGGTTCTAGCCAGAAAAATTAGGCAAAAAAAATAAAGTTTTGAACAAAATAAGCAGAACTCTCTCTCTTTGTAAATTATGTAATCTTATATACAAAAAATCTGAAGAAACCCACAATAAAACTATTAGGAATAACAAATGATTTCAGCAAGGTTATAATACATGAGGTCAATATGAAACATTCAGTTGTATTTATATATCCTAGCAATGAATAATTTAAAAAATAAAATTATGTAAACAAACCTATTTACAATAGCATAACAAAGAATAAAATACCTGGGAATAAACTTAACAGAGTGTAAGACTGATACACAAATCCATAAGACATTACCGAAAACCATTAAAGAAAATAAAAATAAATGGAGAGATATCCCATGTGCATAAACGGTATGACTTTATATTGTTATGATGGCAATGCTTTTCTAATTGGTCTACTGATTCAAAGTACTTTTATAAAAATCTCATCTTTTTTTTTTTTTTGCAAAATTTGAAAAACTCTTCCTAATATTTACATCAAAATTTTAGGGACTGAGAAGAACCAAAACAACTTCAGAAAAGAAGAGCAAAGTTCAACAATTCATGATTCTCAATTTCAAAACTACTACAAAGTTACACTACACTAATCAGTACAGTGTTGTACTGGCATGAAGACAGATAATAAAATACAATTAACAGTCTAGAAATAAATTCCTTATATGTATGGTCAATTGATTCTGACAAGGATGATAAGACTAATGAAGGGAAAAAGAAGAGTATTTCAAAATATTGTGTTGGGACACCTGGATATTTATATGCAAAAGACATAAGTTGGACCCCTACTTCTTTTCTTTTGAATTTTATTTATTTTTTTAATATAACAGTAGGTTCTTATTAGTTATCCATTTTATACATATTAGTGTATATATGTCAATCTCAAACATATGGACACCAAGGGGGAAAAGTGGTGGGGGTGGTGGAGGTGTAATGAATTGGGAGGTTGGGATGGACCCCTACTTCTTATCACACATAAAAGATTAACTTAAAATTGATCACAGACCTAAATGTAACAGTGGGAACAATCATATGAGTAAATCTTTGTAAAATTGGATTTAGCAATGATTTATTAGATATGACACCAAAAAACAAGTAACAAAAAAAAAGAAAAATTGGATTTTATTAAAATTAAAGACTTTTGGACAGAGAAGAACCCCAATCTGAATAAGAACAAATAAAAACAACCCACATTATTGGAGAACATACTTGCAAATCATGAATCTGAGTGTCTAGTCTCCAGAAAAAATATAAAGAAGTCTTATTATTCAATAAATAAAAAGGCAAAGACTCATTCTTAATGGGCAAAGTATTTAAATAGACATTTTTCCAAAGAAGATAAGCAAAGGGTGAATTAAGCACATGAAAAGATGATCAATGTTCTTAGTTATCAGTAAAATACAAATCCACACAGTAACGAGATGCCACTTTATATCCACTACGATGGCTATAAACAGAAGGACAGATAAGGACAAATGTTGGTAAGGATGTGGAGAAACTACTGGTAGGATAAGAACAAAAATATTTGACAAATCCAACACTTTTTTTTGTTATTAAAAACCTCAACAAGTTAAGAATAGATACAAACTTCCTCAGCTTAATAAACTCCATCGAATTAAAACTGCCAGCTAAAATTGTAGACTTGAAAATGGTTAAGAACTGAATGCTTTTTCCTTACACTAGGAATAAGACAAGGATGTTCACTCTTGTGACTTCTATTCAATGTTGTACTGGAGGTTCTAGCCAGAAAAATTAGGCAAAAAAAATAAAGTTTTGAACAAAATAAGCAAAACTCTCTCTCTTTGTAAATTATGTAATCTTATATACAAAAAATCTGAAGAAACCCACAATAAAACTATTAGGAATAACAAATGATTATTACACTACTGGTAGGAATATAAAATGGTATAGCTACTTTGGAAAACAGTTTGACTTTTTGTCAAAAATGTTAGAGCTACCATATATCCAAGCAATTCCACTCCTAGGTATACACTCAATAGAAATGGAAACATGTACACACCGCAATCAATCCATAATTTACAGAACTGCTAACAATCAAAATGTCTGCCAACTAATGAATAGCTAAACAAAATGTGCAGTTTTTTTGTAATAGAATATTATTCAGCAATGAAAGGAATGAAAATCTAATACATACTATAACGTGGATGGACCAGAAACATTATGTTAGGTGAAAAAAGCCAGTCCAAAATACCACAAATTAATGATTCTATTTATATATGTCCAAAATAGGCAAATCCATAGAGTTAAAGCAATCAAACAAGGAGGCCATGAGACAGGGGGTGACTCTAATACCTTGATATCCTACATTAAGCAAACCAAACCCTAAGCCAGAGTCAATGACCTGGAATCCAAGAAAATAAACTTAAGAAGAACCAATCACAAACAGCCAATTTGGCTTTCCAAATAAAGCAACTGTTTAAACTATAGTGATAAAATAATTTCATTGCTTTGCTTCTGCATCTTCTCTCTAAAAGCATCTCTTAGCTCCTGTTTATGGAGTGCTCCTAACAACTTTTGTTTTGGTGATGTCTAATTCTAATTGATGTATGCTCAAATAAACTCTTGAAAATTTTAATATACCTCACTTTATCTTTTAACAATAGAAACAGATATTATATTGGTTGTTGCCCATATCTGGGGAAGAGAGAGTTTGGGGGAAAATGAGAACTGACTTCTACTGATTAAGGGGCATTTGTGGGGATATGAAGATATTCTAAAATCAGATTGTTGGTAATGGCTGCACAAAACTGAATATACTAAAAACCACTGGATTGTAAAAAAAAAAAAAAAAAAAATCCAACATTTGTGTATTTTGATGTATATATCAATAAATGTTGTTTAAAACCCTTTCAACATGTAATAATAGTAACAAAACAAAGATATGGAGTGGATGAAGGCATATATGAAATATCATAATGTTAATAGTATTACTATATCTTAATAGCTTTGAAGTGGCATGAAGTATATTACCTCTTCAAAGTTTAGGAGTTATCATTATGATAATCAGATAAATGACTGCATGTAAAAAATAGCTAGGCAGATTTGCCCTGTGGATATTTGGAGCAAGTACTTAAATGTTTGCCTTTATGATAATAAAGCCCCAAGAATTGTAAAGTGTAATACTTTCCTAGGGAGACCTCTTCTAGGGAGATTGGTTGATGAGGACAAACACTAACACAGAACATAGTTAAAATAATTGAGACCATTTTACTGGATATAAAGAAAGAATTTGCACATAAGAAAATAATTTTAAAAACACCTAATTCCAGTGAAGAAATAGACAAAACCACTTCACCTCCAGAGTAAAGCTTTTCACAGTCAGGATACAGTTTGGGGAATCCCCATCTGCTTGTCTAATTTCTACCTGTTATTAATAATACTAATATGATTTTATATATATTCAATAATAAGTATTAATACTTATATTGCTCTCACTACACATAAGGTATTTCACAAATGTTAGCTCATTTAATACTATGAACAACCCTAGAAACTTGAATATATGATATAAAAAATATAATTAAGGAAATAACACAAATGTAAAGCACAAAGTATAAAGAGAAGAAAAACACAATATAAAGGTTACATAAAATTGACAAGAGAGAAAATCCAACATTTATCTAATTGGAATTCTAGAAAGTGAGAACAATTCTGGAAGTTAAGAAAATTAATAGAAAAGCAGTAAAAAAATTTAACTTCCTATGTAAAATAAAATGCATGAGAATATCCAAGAACATTTTAAAAAATAAGTACTTTGAGTTAGGCAAAGTAAACATGCCTGACCAAATGTCATAATAGAGTAAAGTTACAGTAATTAAAAATGTGTGCATTTGGTTTAAGAATAGGAAATTGCATTAATGGAACAAATTAGGTCTAGACAGAAAAGCATGTATAAATAGTAAAGTAGTATATGATAAAGATATTAAATTAGTGATTGTATGATAATTGGCTACACATTTATATAAGAAAAAATATATACCCTGACTTTGCAACAAACATTTGCCCAACCATATGCATAAAAATTCATGGTGGACTTAAAATACACAGAGTTTCACAATTGGAGGAAAATTTTTAAAAGCTTATGGTTGTAAGCTTACTAAGCATGTTGTAACCCAGAAGCTATAAAGGCAAATATTGCTATATTTTACTAAAGGAATATTTAAAATAATGCATAGCAAAAGACACCAAAAATCAAATTTAATAAGGAAGGAGGGAAGGGAAAGAGAAGGAAGGGAGGGAAGGGAAGAAGGGAGGGAAGGGGAGAGACAGGAGTAGGAAGAAGTGGAGGAAGGAGGGACGGAGGGAGGGAGGGAGGAGGAGGTGGGGAGGAGAGCAGCAAAACAAAGGAGGAGTAATTGCTAGGTTCATTTAGTGCCATTAAGTGCCAAGCACTATGACAGATTTTTGATGTACACCAACTCTAACTCTAAAAATAGAAAGAAGTGGTATTATAGGTATTATATCTGCATTTTAGAGAGGAGGAAACTAAACTTTAAGGAAACAATATGGTACAAATGAAGGAGTATTACACAAAAGTGAATTCACTGGAGACAGAAGTACATGATTTATCACAGGCATATCTACTAAAAATATATACACTAATTTTTAACTATATTTCCAGATGAGTAAAATACTCAATATGATACGTAACATTCTTTGCCTTACACACTCCTTTCCCAAATATCCATTAGTAGGTAATGAATCAGCAGGTTAGTGGCACAGGCAAGATTCAACATCCATGTACCTGTTTTCTGAATAAATTGCTACTTTAACAGTTTTATTATTCTTATAACTTGGTTTGCCACAAACTTTTGGAATATTATTTATCCAGATATTTTCAATTAAATTGTACATCACTGAGTCAGTCAATTTCAAGAATTTTCAGCAATACCCCCATTAAAGCATTTGGTGTGGGCATGCACATGCACACACACAAATACATGGAGGTTTTTCATTGTAATAATGTTCATAAATGATTAATCTATATTTTGCAAATTTTCTTATCTGAATTCAATAAACAAAAGAGCACATTTAAAAAACAAAGGATTTTCAAATCCATAGATGTAGATAATTGTTTCCTTGATGGCCTCCAATAAATCACATTTTTCATGTCTACACCTTAGGTAGTCCTCTTCTATATTGACTATGAGCTTGCCTTTGTGACTTGATTTTGTCAATGTGACATCAGCAAAGGTGAGTCAACCAGAAGTATGCTAAGGTCTTTGTAGACTAGTAGCTTGCATCTTGAAACCCTGAAGAAAACTGGGACAAAAATATTGGAAAGTAAAGGCCTCCCATCTGAGCTGTTCTAGCTGAGCCTACTGTTCAGCTGACCCACCAGGGAAATGTAGTTGCAAAGTGAGCCCAAGTCAAAGAAGCAGAAGAACAACCTCATCACCTAAAAGAATCATGAGAAACAATACACTGTTCTTGTGTTAAGCCGCTAAATGTTAGGGTGACTTGTTATACAGCAACAGATAACTAAGGTACTTATTATCTTTCACTCTTACTAGGTGGGTAATGTTGGGCAAGGCTCTTAAACTCTGAGACTTTTCCTTGTCAATAAAATCAGGATAATAATTATAACCAGAAGTTACATGGATGTTACTATTTAATCCTCATCACATTTAAACTTCATGGCAACCCTTTGGGTGCAACAGTTACTATCTACATGTTTTGGAAGAGGAAATGGAAGAGAGGTGAACAAATGTGTCCAAAGTAACATATCTACTGAAAAGTGGCTTTAGAGTCTGTGCTTTCAGTTTTTATTCAATACAGCCAGGTTTGTGCCAATCTTTAAACAAGAAGTTTCTTTCTTTCTCTCCTTCCCCCCACCCTTCTCTCTCTCTCCGTCTCTCTCTGTCTTCATAAGTGTCCTGTTTCTCCGAATTAATATATATCAATTAGATTTTAAGTGTGACCAGTAGTTGTTTCTGGTCAGTTATGGGATTCTTCTCTCTAGCTGCCTGAATTTGTGTGGTTTTACTAGAGGAAACTTTCTCCTCTGTAAAATCCTACATTGTTCTATTGTACTCTGGAGAGCAGTCCATCTGCTTCTGCTGGTTTATACACAACAAACTCTGCTTAGGAACTTAAAAGGACATAAATCTAGAACTACAGATCCATGCTTGTCAGTGCCATATAATACAGCTCATGTTCAGTAATTATGTATGATAAACATCATAATTATAATACATCTCTTCCACCAGGATGGTCTGCTAACACACACACAGAGTACAGGTTTACTGACATAACTGGCTATACACAGCTTTTAATGTGCTATTTCCTGTACAGAGAGACTTCTTTTTATCTTTTTCAAGGTTGTGCAAATGATGATGCCTTGCATACTGAATGCACCATTTACATTCAATTAAAATTTGAGGCTTCAACCTCTCCAAACTAATTTCCTCCAAATAAGTTTGCTTTCATTTCAGTGGTCCATTAAGAGCTAATATCTTTTTAGGGTTTTCAGACTTATTATTGATAAATTTTGAAAATTGTACTTCTAAATAACTTTATTCCTAGCTTTTCTCTAAGCATTCTTTTCCCACATGTTCTAGTAAACAGCATTTGTTCATTAGAGTATGTAAAATCAGACTTCATAAAAGTGAACAAAACGAATTCACATCCAATGCAACTGAATTAATGTTATTTGTACCATGGGGACAAAACTCAGGTTAGTAAAAAACCTGCCCACTCTAGGTATTTGACAAATTAGAGAACATTTTTTTAATATGTCAAAGAAAATTGATGAGCCATAATGCTACATGGTTGTATGAAATTTATGAAACAGGAATAAAGTTCTCTTTCTTGTAGTGATGTTTAAAATATGTTAAATCCAAGAAAGTGATCAGTATATATACTTTTAAGGGTATTTGGAATCCCTGGAATATATAGCATTTAAGAGGCTGCCGTGTGATTATTACAGCTAGCCACCTGAATTTTTAATGAAAAGTGCCAGAACAATCTTATAATTTTGAGCAATATATCTGAACTTGAAATAAATAATAGCTTCTTCTGGGAAAATTGAAAACTCAAAGTCTATGTAATGAGAAATCAAATATATATATGTTAAAGTGTTAGAATTCTATTATTTATTATAATACATGAAAAATAATCTTGTCAAATCTTATAAAGAGCATAAGTAATAATAAAATATATCTATGGCTGATTTAATAAAAAATTAGTAGTTTTTCCTGGATAACAAAGAAATGTAAAAAAAAAAAATGACCACCTAGAACATGAAGATGAAGTGAAACAAGACAAAACTAATATTCTATGCCTTCAAATTTTGTGATTTATGGTTGAAAGACAGTTATAGGCTCTACAAAGTACTCTAAAAATAGAACCTGGTGCTTCATATTCAGGGGAAGCAAATTAAATAACTTGAATGTGATTACTTCACGGACACTAAATGTCTCTTCATAATTTTTAGAGATTGATATAAGGGGATTGGGGGTTCTGGCATACATAAAATAGCCCCATTCCTCCCAGGTCATTCTTCTTACAGCTGAAACATCCTGCACATAACACAGCAACCAAGCCCAAAAAGACCCTAAAAGGTGGAAAGAAGAGGATGAACTACCTAGGGATCATAGGACTTGAGGGAGACACAGTGGTCAGCCCCCTGGGTTTACTATTGCCTCCCATATATTGTGGACAGGGTGCTCCAGAAATCTCCAACTAGTAATTACCAAAGGCTGCTAAAATGTTACATACTATACAATTTCATTTATATAACACTTTTGAAAAGACAAAACTGTAGAAATGAACAAATTAGTAGTTCTCAAGATGTTGAGATGGGGTTAGAGATGTTGGCAAGTGGGAAGGAGGAGGATGTAGTTATAAATGGGTGACAGAAGGGATGTTTATGATGATAGAATTATTCTTTGTCTTCACTGTGTTGACTACATGTATAATAAAATATTATGGAAGTAAATGCATATGTGCACACAAATACAAATGGGTAAAAGTAAAACTGAAGAAATCTGAATAAGTTATGAGGATAGTATCAATGTCAATACCTTGATTGTGATATTGTGCTATAGTTTTGCAAGATGATACCTTCAAAGAAAACTGGATAAAGGATACAGAATATCTTTCTTATTTGTTACAATTTTGTAGTGAATCTACAAAGATCGGGGTAAAAAGTTAAAAATTGGTTTTTACATTATTTAGTAAGATATATACATATATATCACATTGGTTCAAATTGGCAGAGTAGAAGGAGGTGCTCTCACTCCCTCCTGCAGGAACACTGGAATCACAGCTAACTGCTGAACAATCATTGGCAGGAACACACTGGAGCTCACCAAAAAAGATACCCACATCCAAAGACAAAGGAGAAGCCACAAAGAAATGGTAGGAGGGGTGCAATCACAATAAAATCAAATCCCATAATTGCTGGGTGGGTGACTTACAAACTGGAGAACACTTATACCACAGAAGTCCACCCACTGGAGTGAAGGTTCTGAACACCACGTCACGCTTCCATATCTGGGGGCCTGGCAATGGGAGGAGGAATTCCTAGACAATCAGACTTTGAAGCCTAGCAGGATTTGATTGCAGGACTTTGACAGGACTGGGGGAAAGAGAGACTCCACTCTGGGAGGGCACACACAATGTAGTGTGTGCATTGGGACCCAGGATAATGAACAGTGACCCCATAGGAGACTGAAGTAGACCAACCTGCTAGTGTTGGAGGGTCTCCTACAGAAGTGAGGGGTGGCTGTGTTTCATCATGAGACAAGGACATTGGCAGCAGAAGTTCTAGGAAGTGCTCCTTGGCATGAGCCCTCCCAGAGTTTGACATTAGCCCCACCAAGAGCCTGGATAGGCTCCAGTGTTGCCTTTCCTCAGGCCAAACAACCAACAGGGAGGGAACCAGCCCTACCCATCAGCAGATAAGTGGATTAAAGTTTTACTGAGCTCTGCCCACCAAAGGAACAGCCAACTCTACCCACTACCAGTCGCTCCCATCAGGAAACATGCAAAACTCTCTTAAATAGCCTCATCCACCACAGGGCAGACAGCAGAAACAAGAAGAACTACAATCCTGCAGCCTGTGGAACAAAAACTACATTCATAGACAAGATGAAAAGGCAGAAAGCTACATACCAGATGAAGGAACAAGATAAAACCCCAGAAAAACAACTAAATGAAGTGGAGACAGGCAACCTTCCAGAAAAAGAATTCAAAATAATGATAAGATGATCCAGGACCTCAGAAAAAGAATGGAGGCAAAGATCGAGAAGATGCAAGAAATGTTTAACAAAGATCTAGAAGAATTAAAGAACAAACAAACAGAGATGAAAACACAATAACCAAAATGGAAAATACACTAGAAGGAATCAATAGCAGAATAACTGAGACAGAAGAACAGATACATGATGTGAAAGACAGAATGGTGGAAATCACTGCTGCGAAACAGAATAAAGAAAAAAGAATGAAAAGAAATAAAGACAGCCTAAGAGGCCTCTGGGACAACATTAAATGCAACAACATTCACCTTATAGGGGTCCCAGAAGGAGAACAGAGAGAGAAAGGACCAGAGAAAATATCTGAAGAGATTATAGTTGAAAACTTCCCTAAGAGGAAAAGGAAATAACAACCCAAGTGCAGGATGCGCAGAGTCCCATATAGGTTAAACCTAAGCAGAAACATGCTGAAACACATAGTAAACAAATTGGCAAAAATTAAAGACAAAGACTAATTACTGAAAGCAGCAAGGGAAAAAGGACAAATAACATACAAGGGAACTCCCATAAGGTTAACAGCAGATTTCTCAGCAGAAACTCAACAAGCCAGAAGGGAGTGGCATGATATACCTAAAGTGATGAAAGGGAAGAAACTACAACCAAGATTACTCTACCCAGCAAGGATTTTACTCAGATTTGATTGAGAAATCAAAAGCTTTACAGACAAGAAAAAGCTAAGAGAATTCAGCACCACCAAACCAGCTCTACAACAAATGCTAAAGGAACTTCTCTACGTGGGAAACACAAAAGAAGAAAAGAACCTACAAAAACAAACCCAAAACGATTAAGAAAATGGTAATAGGAACATACATATCAATAATTATGTTAAACGTGAATGGAATAAATGCTCCAAACAAAAGACACAGGCTTGCTGAGTGGATACAAAAACAAGACCCCTATATATGCTGTCTACAAGAGACCCACTTCAGACCTAGGGACACATTCAGACTGAAAGTGAAGGGATGGAAAATGATAGTCCATGCAAGTGCAAATCAAAAGAAAGCTGGAGTAGCAACACTCATATCAGATAAAATAGACTTTAAAATAAAGAATGTTACAAGAGGCAAGGAAGGATGCTACATAATCATCAAGGGATCAATCCAAGAAGAAGATATAACAATTACAAATATATATGCACCCAACATAGGAGCACCTCATTACATAAGGTGACTGCTAACAGCTATAAAACAGGAAATCAACAGTAACACAATAATAGTGGGGGACTTTAACACCTCACTTACACCAATGGACAGTCCATCCAAACAGAAAATTAATAAAGAAACACAAGCTTTAAAGGACACAATAGACCAGATAGATTTAGTTGATATTTATAGGACATTCCATCCAGAAACAGCAGATAACACTTTCTTCTCAAGTGCGCATGGAACATTCTCCAGGATAGATCACATCTTGGGTCAAAAATCAAGCCTCAGTAAATTTAAGAAAACTGAAATCATATCAAGCATCTTCTCTGACCACAACACTATGAGATTAGAAATCAACTACAGAGGAAAAAAAAATGACAATGAAAACACGATAATGCAGGGCTTCCCCGGTGGTGCAGTGGTTGAGAGTCCACCTGTTGATGCAGGGGACACGGGCTCATGCCCCGGTCTGGGAAAATCCCACATGCTGTGGAGCAGCTGGGCCGGTGGGCCATGGCTGCTGAGCCTGCACATCCAGAGCCTGTGCTCCACAACTGGAGAGGCCACAACAGGGAGAGGCCCACATACCACAGGAAAAAAAAAAGAAAGAAGAAAAATCTCAAATAAACAATCTAACGTTACACCTAAAGGAACTAGAGAAATAAGAACAAACAAACCCCAATGTTAGCAGAAAGAAAGAAAGCATAAAGATCAGAGCAGAAATAAATGAAATAGAAACAAAGAAAACAACAGAAAAGATCAATAAAAGTAAGAGCTGGTTCTTTCAGAAGGTAAACAAAATTGATAAAACATTATACAGACTCATCAAGAAAAGAGGGAGAGGGCTCAAATCAATAAAATTAGAAATGAAAAAGGAGAAGTTACAACAGACACCACAGAAATACAGAGCATCCTAAGAGATTACTACAAGCAACTCTATGCCAATTAAATGGACAATGTGGAAGAAATGGACAAATTCTTAGAAAGGTATACCTCCCAAGACTGAACCAGGAAGAAATAGAAAATATGAACAGAGCGATCTCAAGTAATGAAATTGAAACTGTGATTAAAAATCTTCCAACAAACAAAAGTCTAGGACCAGAGAGCTTCACAGGTGAATTCTACGAAACATTTACAGAAGAGCTAACACCCATCCTTCTCAAACTCTTCCAAAAAATTTCAGAGGAAGGAGCACTCCCAAATTCATTCTATGAGGCCATAATCAGCCTGACACCAAAACGAGACAAGGATACTACAAACAAAGAAAATTACAGACCAATATCACTGATGAATATAGATACAAAAATCCTCAACAAAATACTAGTAAACAGAATCTAACAACACATTAAATGGATCATAAACCATGACCAAGTGGTTTTATCCCAGTGATACAAGGATTCTTCAACATATGCAAATCAATCAATGTGATACACCATATTAACAAGTTGAAAAATAAAAACCATATGATCATCTCAATAGATGCCGGAAAAGATTTTGACAAAATTCAACAACGATTTACAATAAAAACTCTCCAGAAAGAGGGCATAGAGGGAACCTACCGCAACATAATAAAGGCCATATATGAAAAAAACACAGCAAACATCATTCTCAATGGTGAAATATTGAAAGCATTTCCTCTAAGGCCAGGAACAAGACAAGGATGTCCACTCTCACCACTATTATTCAACATAGTTGTGGAAGTCCTAGTCATGACAATCAGAGAAGGAAAGGAAATAAAAGGAATACAAATTGGAAAAGAAGAAATAAAATGGTCACTGTTTGCAGATGACATGATACTATACCTAGAGAATCCTAAAGATGCCACAAGAAAACTACTAGAGCTAATCAATGAATTTGGTAATGTTGCAGGACACAAAATTAATGTGCAGAAAACTTTTGCATTCCTATACATTAATGATGAAATATATGAAGGAGAAATTAAAGAAACACTTCCATTTACCATTGCAAAAGAAGAATAAAATACCTAGGAATAAACCTACCTAGGGAGACAAAATACCTGTATGCAGAAAACTATAAGACACTGATGAAAAAAATAAAAGATGATAGATACCAACAGATGGAGAGATATACCATGTTCTTGGATTGGAAGAATAAATATTGTGAAAATGACTATACTACCCAAAGCAATCTACAGATTCAATGCAATCCCTATCAAATAACCAATGGCATTTTTTACAGAACTAGAACAAAAAATCTTAAAATTTGTATGGAGACACAAAAGACCCCGAATAGCCAAAGCAGTCTTGAGGGAACAAAACGGAGCTGGAGGAATCAGACTCCCTGACTTCAGACTATACTACAAAGCTACAGTAATCAAGACAATATGGTACTGGCACAAAAACAGAAATATAGATCAATGGAATGGATAGAAATCCCAAAGATAAACCCATGCACCTATCATCAACTAATCTATGACAAAGGAGGCAAGGATACACAATGGAGAAAAGACAGTCTCTTCAATAAGGGGTGCTGGGAAAACTGGACAGCTAAATGTAAAAGAATGAAATTATAACACTCCCTAACACTATACACAAAAATAAACTCTAAATGGATTAGAGACCTAAATATGACATAAATCACAGCAAGCTCTGTTTTGATCCACCTCCTAGAGTAATGGAAATAAAAACAAAAATAAATGAATGGGACCTAATGAAACCTAAAAGCTTTTGCAAAGCAAAGGAAACTGCAAAGAAGACAAAAAGACAACCCTCACCATGTGAAAATATATTTGAAAATGAATCAATTGACAAAGGATTAATTTCCAAAATATATAAACAACTCATGTAACTCAATATTAAAAAAACAAACAACCCAATGCAAAAATGGGCTGAAAACCTAAATAGGCATTTCTCCTATAGGACATATAGATGGCCAGGAGGCACATGAAAAGCTGCTCAACATCTATAATTATTAGAGAATTGCAAATAAAAACTACAATGAGGCATCACCTCACACCAGTTTTAATGGACATCATCAGAAAATCTACAAACAACAAATGCTGGAGAGGTTGGGGAGAAAAGGGAACCCTCTTGCACTGTTGGTGGGAATGTAAATTGATACAGTCACTATGGAGAACAGTATGGAGGTTCCTTAAAAAAGTAAAAATAGAATTATCATATGACCCAGCAATCCCACTACTAGACATATACCCAGAGAAAACCATAATTCAAAAAGACACATGCATCCCAATGTTCTTTGCAGCACTACTTACAATAGCCAGGTCATGGAAGCAACTTAAATTCCCATCAACAGACAAATGGATAAAGAAGATGTGGTATATATATACAGTGGAATATTACTCAGCCATAAAAAGGGTTGAAATTGGGTCATTTGTAGAGACGTGGATCAATCTAGAGACTGTCATACAGAGTGAAGTAAGTCAGAAAAAGAAAAACAAATATCGCCTATTAACACATATATGTGGAACCTACAAAAATGGTACAGATGAACCAGTTTGCTGGGCAGAAATTGAGACACAGATGTAGAGAACAAACATGTGGACACCAAGCAGAAAAAGCAGTGGCAGGTGGTGGTGGTGGTGTGATGAATTGGGAGATTGGGATTGACATGTATACACTAATGTGTATAAAATGGATGAGTAATAAGAACCTGCTGTATAAAAAAATAAAGAAAATAAAATTCAAAGAAAATATAAACATACATATAGGAATTTTAAATATAGACTGTAAAAATAAAATTAATATAATACAA